>NC_029787.2:131519498-131524893 GCF_000816755.2 Arachis ipaensis | reverse complement strand
TCCCTTCGCACCTTCGCCTCATCTCTGCGCTCTCCTTCCCAATTCTCCCTCTTTTCCAAACCCTCCATCAAAAGTGAGAAGCTCCAAACAATCACAAAACACCTATGGAAGATGGGGAATACCACGCCATGCCTCCATCAGAGGCTATTTTTCGATTTGGGTTCAATCCCACAAAAATTGCGTTCTTAACCGGCGTCGAACCACAAGCGTCGCTGTTGTTTGGAGATCACAAACCTGACGACGGAGTATGAGATTTTTTTCGAAATGACTTCAAACCAGTTGTTCGTCCCTGAGATCGGACCTGACGGCTCCCTCGAGAAGCTTCCATAATTAGTTACACTGAGAAGGTTCTCTATTCTTCGCTCTTCAATTCAATTCCGTCATCACTTCATTTTCTCATTCTTCGCTTCCTTCCTTCTCCTTGTTGCAGATCATCGAAGAAGAGCAACTTCAATTGCACAGGTCTCTTTCTCTGGCTATTTTTTTTGTTCATTTGGATCTGGCGATAAGTTTGTGCTCGATTCTTGATTCTTTTTGTGCGGTTGCAGTTGCGGCATTGTTTAAGTTAGGTCGTTTTACTTCAATGGTCGAATTGAATTCATTGTTTTTTATTTTATTTTTGGTTTACAAGTAATTTTAATTTTTGTTCCCTTGAAGTTGAAATTGGACATCAATTTAATATAATCCAATGATTCTCCTAGCAATGATAACTAAAATTCTGTGGCTACGAAAAATTGAAAATGCAATAACAAGCTGGGAAAGCAATAGAAGGATTTGGAAAAGAGGGAGAGTTGGAAAGAAAAGCGCGGGGATGAGGCAAAGGTGCGAAAGGACGGAAGAGTGGCGGTGGCGGCAGAGGAGGAGGAGGCTGCCGCCATGAAATAGGGATGGGTGGTTGAAATTAGAAATGGAATTAAAGATGGATGGGGTTTTGGAGGGTTGGGGTGCCACGTAGGTTTGGATAATAACGAAGCAAGTGCATAACCAAAATAGGGTACTTTTGTCATTTGGAGGGCAACTTTTGTGGGTGCAAGATCAGTTTCAATCTATTATGAGTATATATGTCAATGTTATTATCTTTTATAGGTACAAATGGTCATTTATTCAAATATAAAGAAAATTTGAACATGTTAGTTGATCGATAGTCGTCAGAATATGTCAATGTTCATGTTTACTAAATGGCATTTATATTAGGACTGGTGATACTAATTCTATTTGTGGGTATCTAATTCAATTCAATTTGTTTGAATAGAGTTAATAATTTGATTCGTAATAGATCGAATTAAGAGTATAGCAGATAAGATTGGATGCGTTGACCGAAATCAAACCTATTTTTTCTTATTTTTATAATTGTAATATAGATTTTATTATGATTTTGTTGCTTTTAATTTTAATATAATACACACTAAGTCACCAAAAAAAAAAAATACACACTAGAATTGGCTTAAATATCTAAATGTGTCGGTAGCAGCCATTGGATGGCACGTCAATTATGGTTCTGTTTATAGTTGTGCGGTTGCATTAACTCGTGCCAATGTGACAATGTCGTATCATTATCCAACGTGTTTAGACACCATGCATGCACGCACCACTATTATACTTAAACCTATTAAACGTCACCTTGAGTCGTCGAGGATGAAATCATAAAGTTAACCCAATTAGTTATCATGCGAAGAATTCAAGGAGAAGAAACGGAGGGAGTGACAGTGACATGGGAGAATTTGTGGGTGACTGTTCCAAACGGAAAGAATACACTACCAATTCTGCAGGGCCTTACAGGCTATGCACAACCGGGGAGGCTTTTGGCTATAATGGGACCTTCCGGCTGTGGCAAAACCACACTTCTTGATGCCTTATCAGGTGATCATGCATTGCCACATGCAGTCATCATTGTTGCTCTAGACTCCAGAAGCATGTAAATAAGGGCTTTTTTTATTAACGGAACAAAATTTAAGGACTGATTTGACTACTTGTTTGAGAGGCTTTAATTTTGTCATGATAATGATTTTTGTCTTTTGAAGGACTAATAAGATAATCAAAAATACTATTTGCATGTTAAAATCAACTACCGAAATCAGTCTCCATATATTTATGTACAAATACATGTGAAATTTATTTTATTTTTAATACATATTATATTTTATATTTTGATGTATATTCTATGTTAGTAACTGATTTTAGTAGTTAAATAATTAAAACGAGATTTTACTTTATTTTTTGCAATTTTCTTTTTCAGGAAGATTGAGCTCAAACATAAAGCAGAAAGGGAATATTCTAATAAATGGCCATAAACAAGAACTGGCTTATGGAATATCAGTAAGAAATATGTCCAAAAGTTCTAAATCCTTAAAAACAAAAAATAAATAGAGGAACATTTAAGAAATGAGTTTTGTTGTGATGTTAGGGATATGTAACACAAGACGATGCTTTGCTGTCAACTTTAACAGCTGGGGAAACTTTATACTACTCGGCACAGCTTCAATTTCCTGATTCCATGCCCGTATCAGAGAAGAAGGAAAGAGCTGATGTAACTCTCAGGGAAATGGGTCTGCAAAACGCCATTCACACAAGGGTTGGAGGCTGGAGTTCTAAGGGTCTCAGTGGGGGACAGAAAAGGAGACTCAGCATTTGCATTGAGATCTTAACACGCCCAAGACTCCTGTTTCTTGATGAACCAACAAGTGGACTTGATAGTGCAGCCTCCTATTATGTCATGAGAAGAATTGCTAACCTTGTTCAGAAAGATGGCATTCAAAGGACTGTTGTTGCATCAATTCATCAACCTAGCAGTGAAGTTTTTGAACTCTTCCATGACCTTTGTCTTCTGTCTTCTGGTGAAACTGTATATTTTGGTCCTGCTTCTGATGCTAATCAGGTTTGGAACTAAAACTTCTACCAAGAAGCACATTTTTTGTTTTGTAACAATGAATACATTTTTTGTTTTGTAAAGCAGTTTTTTGCTTTGAATGGTTTTCCTTGTCCGACACTCCATAATCCTTCTGATCATTACTTAAGGATCATAAACAAAGATTTTGAACAGGTATGCAGAATTTGTGAATTCGATGCAACATGTTAATTCTTCTGCTTAAAAACATGTACTTGAACACTGTGAATTTTTGTGATTGCTTTCATCAGGAAGCTGAAGAAGGCTTTGGTAGCAGAGTAACTGCAGAGAAAGCTGTTAGTATCCTTGTGAAGTCTTATAGCTTGTCTCAGATTAAGAACAAAGTTTATACAGAAGTGGCAAACATAAATCAACGTGTGAGGTTTATGTCAAATTCCTCAAAAAGAAGAATTTCCCACGCACAGATTCAAAAGACTAATAATAATTTTTTTCATTCATGACTTTAGGATTTTGGTGCAGTAGAAAAGAAGAGGGACCATGCTGCGTTCCTGATTCAGTGCCTTGTTCTTATAAGAAGATCTGCACTGCATTATTTCCGCGACTTAAGCAATTACTGGCTGCGCCTTATTGTGTTTATTGCAATAGCTCTAAGCTTGGGCTCTATCTACTATGATATTGGCTTTGGTGTTGGATCTATTCAGGTAAACACAGGAAATTAAAGCCATAAGATATCCCTTAATTGTAGCTTTCAATAATCAAGGTTAATGAGTGGTAATACTGTTTTTGTCATGCACTTGCTTCAGGCCAGAGGATCTCTGCTTGCTTTCTTAAGTTGTCTTTTGTCTTTCATGACACTCGTTGGTGGATTTGCTCCGCTACTAGAGGAAATCAAGGTAAATTGTTTGTCTCTTGGTCCTTATTTAAATGTTAATGGAACTTTCTCCTAGTTTCACTACATTGCAATTGAGTAACTTTCTTCTTTACTCTGTGTGTATTATAGACATGAAATTTTCCTTTGGGTGGTGTTAGGTATTTGAAAGAGAGAGATTGAATGGACACTATGATGTTACAGCATTTCTCATAGGGAACACATTTTCTGCTGTTCCATACATGCTACTAGTAACTCTGGTTCCGGGATTAATATCCTATTACCTTTGTGGATTCCAAAAAGGACCAGAACACTTGGTATACTTTGTATCAGTGCTATTTGCCATAGTTATGTGGGTTGAGAGCCTCATGCTTGTTGTGGGAAGTGTCTCCCCTAACTATGTTATAGGCATGTTGATTTCTGGTGGAATTCAAGGAATCATGACCCTAGTTGGTGGATTCTATAGGTTACCAAATGATCTTCCAAAACCCCTATGGAAATATCCTCTGTATTATGTGTCTTTTCAAAAGTATGGACTCCAAGGATTATTCAAGAATGAATTTGAAGGCTTAACATTTATGATGGGCCAAGATGGAGGTGGTAAGAATAACATAAACATTAGTGGTGGGGAGATTCTAATAAAGACATGGCACGTGGAAATGGGACACTCTAAGTGGGTTGATCTTGGAATCTTTTTTGTAATGATTGTTGTGTATAGAATGCTGTTCTTGGCAATCACTAAGAGCAAGGAGAAGTTGAGGCCTGCATCTATTTGCTGCTTTCACTAGAGTACAGAGGCCTGAATAAATGAATAGAGTCCATAATTATACCCTTAAATTGGTGTGTAATTCAAACACTCAATTGAATTTAAAGATGAAGAAATAGCAAATGTAAAAATGTATTAACTATGATTGAATCCACCACAGCAAAATTTCAATATCTGCAGGTATTTCAATTGCAATCTCTTGGAACTTTATCTGCCAATCTTCTTTTTGCGAACTCATGAATTCTATGGTTTAGTTGAAATGCAACTACTTTTAGCTGAGTTTTTTAACCAATCCCTTTGAGTTGAGTAATTAGAATCTTTGATTGCACAGTTTCAACTTTCAAGCTAACAGTTTCTATTTCCATTTTTTTTCTGGAATGCCTTTTGCAATATTGGGTTAGAGGGGGTTTTTCTTGGGGGAAAAAGTTTTAAAGTAAGATATTGGTAAACTAAAAAAAAGGAATTAATTAATATTAAATTTATGATTTTTATCATATATTAATATTTTAAAATTTAATAGTGATTGAATACTTATTTTCTCATTTTACCACTTTAATTAGAGGAGCTTAATCCTTCTGCATTAACCCATTTTCTTTATGACATTTCCTTTGGTTATGAGGTCATATATGTCTTATTTGAGTTTTAGTCAAGGGTTGTAATTTTTAACTGAAGAGTTTGCCTTTAACTTTATTATATTGTAGATTTCACATTAAAGACGCAGGGTATTTCTAATTTTCTTAAGTCTCTATAATAAGTATATATTTTAAAACGTTAATGGGAAGAAGTGAAGAAATATTATTTGTTGACTTATCTAAACGATTTTATGTAATGCCTTATACTTTTATAATATTGTAGATTATACATTATAGATGTAACGTAGTTTAGTGCTAGCATAAAGTGTAATATTTGTAGAATT
>NC_029787.2:131518630-131519372 GCF_000816755.2 Arachis ipaensis | reverse complement strand
AAATAAGTAACCAATTGAATCAATCAAATTTATTATTTTTGTTTCTACGAATAAGAATTGCAAATGGAAAGGTTATTGTAAAAATTAGAATTTAATGTTAAATATAAATATTTGATTATTTTTTTCAGCTAAATAAAAAGATAAGCTTGGGGGTTTTTTGGACTTGAAGATTGGGCTTAAATTTAGATTCAAAGCTAACCAGGCTTAAAATTTATGCAGACTACAATATATAATGGGCTGTATACTGGGCTTCTTTCACCATTGGACTCTTCCTTCTTTCTCTTTTCTGGTCTCTCCATACACTCCTCCTCCACTCACCCACTCCAACTGTTTTTTTGGGTCCGAGTCAAGCTTCCTTTTAGGGTTTTTTTTTTTCTCTGTTCGGGTTCGCGCCAATGTCTCACATTCGATTCTAGTTTCCCGCGACTGTACGGCAACCCACACGGAAACCGCCCAGCACCACCACCCTCCGACCAATCTCGCCGTTGCATTCCAAAACCCTAGGGGAAAATTTTGCGATCATAGCAGCTGTGAGACCAAGTTGCTACTTGCTCATCATCATCTTCCAATTATATGTGGTTCACTGATACTTTACTACTTAATTTCTAATTGGATTGCATCTTCGATTTCATCTGTTCTTAAAACCCTAGCTTTGAATCAACAATGCGTCAGTGGGTTTGAGTCGCTGGAACTCCTCCCAAATCTCGCGGGGAAGAACACAAATCTGTCTGTATTGTTTTTG
>NC_029787.2:131517448-131518533 GCF_000816755.2 Arachis ipaensis | reverse complement strand
TTTGTTGATGCATTGTTTCCTTAGTAACACTTGTTGTGTTAGTGGACCAAAGGTGATGGTGGCTTTGCGAACAAGGTGTTCCCGGTTCCCCATTAACGCCGCTGTCTATAACACTGGTACGGTGGCGTCATGCCTTTTATCTTTTTGTTTTCAACAAAAAGTTGTGTATTTTATTGCTGTAACAATAAAATAAAATAACATAAAATAAATTGTTTTTGCTTTGTTCATAGGCCAAGGTATACTCAATAGTGACAAAACAAAACTGCGAGGCCTGGGGAAGGGGAATAGTGGTAATGGAAGTTACAGTTATAGGTTGTTGGTATTTTGTTTACTTGGGATATCATATCCTCCTCAAGTAATGTTAGGGTACTTGATATACCAGTGGTCACTTGAAGAGGATTTAAATCGCTGGGAAGCAGTTATTAGGCTGCAGGTAAAATATGTCTTGGTGATTTTAGACAGTATATGGACCATACATCTGGCAAGGAGTAAAATCTTATGTAGCCATTAACCCATTCAATAGATTTGCTTTGGGTTTTGGGTAATGTAACTTGTAAATGAATTGCAATTTGGAAGCTTTTGCAGTTTTCTGCTTAAAACAATCAGCCATTGGTGCTTCTGAAGATTAGTTCTAGTATATTTAGTTGGATAGATAAATTCAACATTTGTTAATACAAGGCTTTGTTTCTGGTGAGTTCTGGCCGTAATCTAGCATGCGGGTGGTTCTTGCCTATATTATTTCTTCATCATTCTTACAAGGATATATTTTGTTGACAATTAGGTCCTCCAATGTTATGTTTTTCAGGTATATTTTATCAACCCTATGTGGTCAGTTAAGTCAGTGATGTGGTTGTTAGTGATAAGTAGATTATGATTTATCACTAGTTCACTACAGCATTGTCAAAATGTGGTTGTTAGTGACACAAGTTCTCTATGCCAGTTAAGTTTTAGCTTCTTTTTTTCTTTTCTTTTTCCTACATGTTAATTTTCTGCTAATCATTATTCCAAAATCACAAGTTCACAACTGCATACAGAATTATCTACACATTCTATGGTCAGCATCCATACCCACACTTGTAATATTT
>NC_029787.2:131513518-131516995 GCF_000816755.2 Arachis ipaensis | reverse complement strand
ATTACACACACCAAATAAAACTTACTTTTTGATGAATGCACTCTATTAGTTTCAAGCTCAACCTTCATAAAGTGCAGCCACCAAAAACTAATTGAAGTGAAAACAATCCAATACAGTACCCCTTATATCTAGGTTAAAAATAAGTAAAATTAATGAATCACACCCCCATAATATTAGTCAAACAAATTGCCAAGTGCATTTCTCTTTGCACATGCAACAAGTTGTAACTCCTTTTGATGATCTTGCCTTTGAGGAATATTATCTTGGTCAGATGGAACTATTGACTCAGTCCCTACAATCACTCCTTGCTTTTTCAAGTGTTCCAATTTATCTTGTAAGAGATAAATCAATCCTATGATAGAGACTTGAGCTGTGAAAAGGATAGTCCAAAATCTTGTGCTTTTCAATGTTCTCTTATGGAAAGCTTCTAAACCTGTGAATATGTTGATGATCCCCACAAGAGAAACTATTGTTCCAAGTATCCAGTGCACAAAGTACCAGTAACTCCTTTCTTTCTTTCCTCTGCAAAATCAAGTTACAAATTTTGGACCTATGAGATTAGAAGAAAGTGCACCTAGAAATGTATAAAAATGAGTGCTTCTACAAGGCATTTTTTTCTTTTTTTTTTTAAATTTTCTAATTTGGATTAGTGAGTTGCTTTATGAAATGAAATACAAATATATTTGATGAATTGAACACCTGTGAGGTCTAAAAAATCCAATGAAGGCTTGCATCAAAAGTGCAGCATAAAGTGCTAGACCTAATCTTTGATGGTTGTTGTCAAATGAGTTCTCAAACTTTTTCAATGATATGGCAGCTCCAACTGTGGCAAGAAGCACTGAAAGCATCTGTTAGAAGCAATGTTAGACTCTGCACAATGTGGTTACAAAGGTAAATAAAATAAAAATTAAAAAGGGGATCATATCAGAATACATAATGCTGCATTTGAAACGAAGATTAGGGTGGGAAGAGACACAGACTAGTGTCATTCTTTTTGAAATGCACACTTACATTTTAGTCTTCCTATGCTTTTGTATTTTGTATCCATAGACACTAACCAACATAACCTACGAAGCAAAAAACTCAAAGCGACTTTTTTTAATATATACTAGCTTTTAACTGAATCAAAGTTGTGGTCTACAAGAAAATAAATCAAATATAAAAAGGTTTGAGTTTGGACACTCCACTACTAAAGCTAAAGTAAGTAATGATTATGTTGCAACCAAAAGATCAAGATTTCAATGATTACACCAGTGAACTTTCAAGAAGCATCCTATATACTCCACTAACTAAAAATAAAAATAATCTACCACCACTAGTTTAATCTCTAACGACTTAACATAATAATCAATAGTTTAGGGAATTAAAATTAAAATGATTAGTTTTAATTTTTTTTTTTTTTACAAGAAAAATTAGAAGACATGTGTGACCTGAAAAACAACATGGAGATAGAAAAGGAATCTACTCCTTCTTGATCCAGGTTCTGCTTTACATGACCCTCTAATGGTAAGAATCCCAAGAGGCATCAAGAACCCCATTGAAGCCCATAGGAGCAATCCATGAAGTGCAATATCAGTTGTTTTCTGATGATTTATCTGCTATAATAACTGAAAATAGTTAAAATCAAAATTCAAAACTCATAAACCTGGATCTCTTAGCATTTGAATACTGCATATCATGTTTTCTCAGTACAAAAGAGAGATAAGGATATGTAGTTTTATATCTGGTGTAGCATAAAGAGTTAGAGGCATTAAAAAAGAATATACAAGATGAAGAAAAAAAATAAAGAAAACTTGAATCTGATTTGTGTACCCTGTAAACTTTGTTCCCTCTTGTGCTTTTGTGACTGCTAAATTTATTTACCTCCTCAAATGCTATGGTGCATTCAGCGAATGGAAGATGAATAACATAAAATGAAACAATAACAATAAGAAAGTAAAATGGCTTGAAAGAAATATGCATTCTCCCAAATAGCAATGCAAATCTGTACAAATCACCACTCTGTAACTACCCTTTTCTCTCGTTTTTGAAGGTAAAGATGGTTGAGGATATGATTGTTCTTGGGGATGTCAAAGAGAGCTTTATAAATGCGTTGAAGGGACTACTACTGCCTCTACTTTTGGTATAATTATAAAGAATAAGCTTAAAAAAGTGATGATACATTATGCAATGTGAATATACTAATTGATGGCCATCATGGTATATTTGCTATAAACTCAACGAGTTAGTACAACATAGGTTGGTTTAATGTAAAGATTAGCTTTTACTAGGAAGAAAGTAAAGTTCTTATGGTTTAGTGGGACATATTTAATTTACTTTACATCAATTTCAAGGGTGGGGTTGGTTGACATTGGGATATACAATGTTATGGAGGTGTTGAAAAATGACAAAAACAAATATGTCAAAATCCTCTAGATGCTTGTGGGGCTTTGGTTTGAGGTGGACAGTTCGTGAGGTTACTAAAGTGGATAAAATTAGGATATAATTAAGTTAGACTCATGTATTAATTTGTCTATCACATTAATTCGACTAGAATTCATCAATTAAGTAGGAAATGATGAATAAATTTACTAATATAACTTATGAGTAATTGCACATGATGTAGTTTAACTTATTTGAACTCCATGAATAAGTTTACTAATATAAATTTATTAGGATTTATTTGTATACTATATCTGATAAACAACAAAGATAGAGAACAGAGACAAACAGAGAGATAGTAGCAGATATGTTTATATTTATTATTTTTAAGACAGAAAACTTTTATATTTTTGTCTCTATTATCCAGGAATGCGATAATGGGCTCAGTTCCCGCTCTATTCCCATTAAGAAAAGGGTAAATACTTATCTTCACCTCTCGTAATTTTTTTAAAGAATTTTAAGATTTTTGAAAAAAAAAAAAACTTTTTTTGGTCCTTAATATTTATTTTTATGAGATTGATTAGTCTCTTATGAATGATTTCTCTTAAGAATATATTTATGTAACATATTATTAATATTTCTTAGTTTTACACCGTATATTTTAAAAAAGAAAAAATATATAAGAAAAAAATTAAATGGCCTTAATAATTATTCTTAAAAGACAACGAGATTCTCAATAAAAAAAGAATTTGTCAATTCTAGTTGGTTTTTAATAGATAAATCAACAGTTTAACATGTCATGTAGGTTTATTTTGTTAATACAGAGAAAAAAAATTGATAGAGAAACTAATCAATCTCATAAAAATAAATATCAAATGTCAAAAAGAATAATTTTTTTTGTTAAGGACCTCATTGTCTTTCGAGATAATTATAAAAAATCGTTTAGTATTTTTTTCTCTTAAAAAAAATCCTATTTTTTTCTCTTTTTTCATAATAAATCTCATTTTGATCGGGTGAATTTTGGTGGATATTTACAAGTATTAATTGAAAAATACAACATAAAATTTATTCATATTAGTTCAACCTTAAACAATTTTAAATATATAAGATTATTTG
>NC_029787.2:131510330-131513454 GCF_000816755.2 Arachis ipaensis | reverse complement strand
ATTTAGATTTCATATTAAAAAGTTCAACAATAATTAAAATTATAATGTTAATTATATTTTTATGTAAATAAAAAATATAATTTAGCGGATTTTCGTAAGGCAAAAATCTCTTTTTTCATTTTAACTTATTTATGAGAAGAGATCTTTATTTTTGTGAAAATTTGACAAATCTCCATTTTATTTTTGTGACGAATAATCCTCACATATACTTATTTTAGTAGATTTTTTTTCGGTTCAACTAGGTATCCTTTAAAAATCGTACAACATTCAGTCTTTTATTACAATAATTAAAAAAAATTAAAACAAACACAACTAAAAATTATGAATAGATTTATTGTCTTTTTAAAATTAAATATACATTCAAAATACAATCTAAAAAAACTAAAATTTAAAATTTAAATTTTAAATTTTTGTTTCAGATTTAATATATTTAATTATTAATATATTATAATTTAAATACATATCTAAAAATCAAATTATTCAAAATTCAAAATTTTGATTTTAAAAATATAAAATAAACCTTAAACTATCAAATTATTAATTAAACTCGTACAAAACACTCAAAGAAGCAGAGAAGTCACGTTTGCGCCATGTCGAAAATTCAGAGGCACACATGGAAAACTCAGAGGTGCACATCGAGAAGTCATCCTCCGCTGTCGTTCATCCTCTTCCGTGCTCATCCTCAACGCTGCCTTCCTCCTTTTCGGCGCTCATTTACGTCTTTTTAATGTTTAAATTTAAATTTTAGATTTATGATTTTGGATGTGTTTTAAAAATATTTTATGTATAACATCATAATTTTAGATGTGTTACAATTATTTTTTAATGTTTAAATTTAGATTTTAGATTTACGATTTTGGATGTGTTTCAAAAATATTTTCTGTATAACTTCATAATTTTAGATGTGTTACAATTATTTTTTAATGTTTAAATTTAGATTTTAGATTTATGATTTTATATTTTCTGTATAACTTCATAATTTTAGATGTGTTACAATTATTTTTCAATGTTTAAATTTAAATTTTAGATTTATGATTTTGGATGTGTTTTAAAAATATTTTTTTGTATAACTTAATATTTTAGATGTGTTACAATTGAAAAAGAAACTACAATTGAAAATATTTTAGTTTATGTATATAATTATATTCGACCATTCATAATTGTATTATTAACATTTATATTGTATTATTAAAGTTGACTGATTTTAGATGTGTTTTAAAAATATTTTGTATAAAATATCATACTATCAGATGTATTATAATCGAAAAATAACAACACAATTTTAAATTAATTGTTGATTATATACTTTATTTGCAACAACTTTATTAATAAAATTAAATAAGATCAACCTTGTTCCAATTAAATCAGCAGAGTGTTTTTATGTTTAAATTAAAATATAATTAAAAATGTTGAACATGATATTTCTTAACAAATTACATAAATACATGTGTGAAAAATAATGATACATTTCACCAATGCAAAATGAGAGAGTGCTTCAGCTGGAAGGTGGTGATGGTCTTCACCAATGAAGACGAGATGGAGAATTCAGCTGGCAGCGTCCTTTTTGGTTTGGGATTCACTGATGCGTGTGAATATCCCGTAGAATAAGGAATTTAAAAAACTGTATTTGTTACGTGAAGTTACGAAAGTAAAGCAAAATCACCGTAACCACCAATGAAGTGGGTGGGTTTTAAAATTTAAATTTAAATTAAAATCTAATTATAGATATGTATCTACAAAATAGGAACATGTTACACTAAAAAAATAATTAAATATTATTTAAATCTGATTAAAGGCTGATTAAAGGCTGATTAATATTGTACAACTAGTATTTCCCAATTTTTTTTAAAATCTAATTTTGATGTACTATTAAAATAATATCATTTTATATGTGCATTAAATCACATAATAATACATAAACAAAAATAATTATCTTTTATATTAACTACATAAATAATCATTAAAAAAACAGTTGTAATTAACGATTATATAAAACATTTTATACTCTTAAGACTTAAAAATTAAACTCTTTCTTTTATCGTCTCTAATATTATCCTAACAACTTTCCAACAGAGTCATAGTGACAGCATATTTGAAGTAATTAATCAAACAAGGCATATCATTATTTCATAAATTTAAACATCAATTAAAATAAGTCTATGCGGTTAATTAAAAGCTCTAGATAAATAAATTACTCAAGCTTAGACACACACCAAAACATCCACTAAACGAAGTTATCATAATTATTTAGCATGGCCCAATCACATGATAAAACGCCCATGACCAATTAAAACACTATTTTGAACTAAAGCTACCAAAGAGGGCCATTTCATGAGTATTATTTAGGTGATATATCAACATTTTCATGCCACCTTTTGAAATCTGGAACCAAGAAGTAGGACGAACAGGAATATAGTGACAGAGACGTTATTTTATTTTGAGGTCAAATTCGCTGCAATTTTTATTTTGTAATATTTTATATTGTTAAATTATATTATATTTCAATTTATATATATGTGTATCATTATAAAGTTAACTGTTTTTCTATAATATTATAACATAACTAATAACGATTTGACATATTGTAAAGTTATAGTGCTCCTTAGAGAGCGACTACATAATTTCAACTAATTGTAAGGGAGAAAATCAACAACATGGAGACAAAAAAAAAAAAATCAGAATTTGTTTTATTTAGTATTTATTAATTGTTGCGATCTTATTTAGTATTTATTAATTGTTGCAACAATTAATAAATACTAAATAAGGCAAGTTATGACTGTTTTTGATTGATTTTTTTTGTTACCAAATATTTTCATTTTTTAAAATTAAAATTGAATTAAAGAATTTAGGAGTGCTATATAAATCCTTAAAATCTTTTAACGCTCTTAAAACTTCAACAATTATATTGTCTTAACCTCGATCACATGTTATGTTGCTAAAGGAGTGGTTTATTGATTAAAAGTTTGACCCAAATTTGTATTACTTTAGGATCGTGATGCTTATTGAACAAAAGTGAGTATTTTTCTGTTTTAATTTGTTGAAAAAATATGGAATATTTTTTTAAGAGAAGATATTATTAAAATAAGAAAATCAAATTTAAAATCATTTATATTATATAAGTTTT
>NC_029787.2:131506298-131510071 GCF_000816755.2 Arachis ipaensis | reverse complement strand
TTATTATTTTAATTTAAAAGTGATTGGATTTTTTTATTTTATCAACTTGTTTTCTTTAAAAGATTCCATAAAGATATTTTAAACAAGAGTATTTGTGTTTCAGAGTGCTGTTGCTGTTAGTTTCTTTTTTTCCTTAAAAAAATTATTGCTTGTAGCAAACTAAATAAAGAGGTAACATATATGATTCAGTTATGGGAATATATATAATAGACATCGTTCATATGTTTTTATCCATTAATAATTAATTACTAACTGAATCGGACAAGTTGGAATTAAAATGGAAATCATGGCGGTAGCACGATTTCAAAGATTTGCATCAAGTGAGTATCAGAGTATCCTCACTACAATTTATACATGTGTGACTATAGATAAGATAAGATAGAGTGTGGATTTAATGTTAATTTTATCTGTATATAAATTTAATTTTATTTTATTTATGAGTTAAGAATATTCTAAATATTCTATGTATAACTTGATGAGTATATAAATTAAAAATTCAACACAAATCACAAATACTAAATTAGTGAACTAATTATTAGACTAACTCAACTTAATTTGATTGTTTTTTATTTTATTTTTTTCAGAAACAATTTTTTCTTTTTTCGCTTTTTTCTTTTAGAGAAAATGACAAATATGTCCCTGACCTTTTGTTCCGCGGACATTTTTGTTCCTGACAATTGAAAAATACTTTTAAGTCCCTGACCTTCACAAAACTTAGACGGATCAGTCCCTCCGTCTAAATGCCTCTGTCAGGGATTGATCCGTCCAAATGCCTCCGTCAGGGATTGATCCGTCCAAATTTTGTGAAGGTCAGATACTTAAAAGTATTTTTCAAATGATTAGAGACGAAAATATCTGCAAGGCAAAAGGTCAGGACCTATTTGTCCTTTTCTCATCTTTTTAAAATCCTTTTGTAGTTCACGTTTTTGGTATTCGCGTTGTAATTTGCATTTTTGGGTAGTTTTGCTTAAAGGTCTTTTTGGGCTTATAGGTCCAGAGGTAGATATATGGGCCTAAGGCCCAAGTCCATCAACAACAATATAACGCAGTCCAATCTAAAATCTTAAAACCCTAATGGCATTGAACCATATATATTGGCAAACAATTTTTCAGCTACTCAGGAACTCTCTCAAGCCTCGACTCCAAAACCTAGCAGCAGCAGCAGCAGCTTCAAATCCTTCGGCCATCAGCTATGGTATCTCTATTCCGAATGCTAACCTTTCTGTTAGATTTCGATTCACTCAATTCTCTTGGTTCCAGCTCTATTCTCGATATGAATGTTCATGCTTATCTTTTCCTTCCTAATGTGCTTTCACTTTGGTAATGTCTTGTCGTTTTGTATGATTTGTGATATAGTTAAGGGGTTTGATTGTAGCGTATTAGGGTTTTACATGGTGATTCGGTTACGAATTGATTTGCCGTTGATGTCAAAGCTTCTTTTTTCCTGTTTTTCTCTTTAAGATCTGACTGTTTGTGTGGGATTATGTTTACATCTTTATGATAATTTAGATAAAACAATTAGTAGGAGCTGAAAACAAGATTAGAGGAAATGTTAAAACGTTATAATATATACATTCATTGTTTAGAACTTAATCTTAGTATCGTTGTAATTGGTTATGTTTTATGCTTTTTGTGTTTATGGATAATTGGAAAATGTGAGGGCATTCAATTCTGAGTGTGTATGGTTTACTTGTTACAGTCTAGGAGAAAGGTTAGAGAGCCCAAGGAAGAAACTGTCACTCTTGGCCCTGCTGTTAGAGAGGGTGAACATGTTTTTGGTGTGGCTCGCATCTTTGCATCATTTAATGACACCTTTATTGTAAGTATACCGAATTCAGCTTTTCCTTATTATTTTAGTTGAATTAGCTAAATTTGTGTTTTAATTGGATCGATGGTATCATTGCAGCATGTGACTGATTTGTCTGGAAGGGAAACCCTTGTCCGCATCACCGGTGAGTACCTTTCTCTTTACCTGAGATTGTTCTAAGTGGATACTTTTATTCTGAAACCATTTTATAAAACTGCCTTTTCCTTTGGCACCTACTCAAATGAAGATGCTAAAAACATCTTCTTATGAAGATCGGTGTGTTAAAAGTGTACTTTGTTTGTTTAGCTACACTTTAAAAAAATAACACTTTTAAAACATATCAAAATCAAATCTTACAATTCATCATCTAATGGTAAAAAGAAAGCATCTTCATATGAAAACAATTGTAAAATCTTAATAGTAGTATCCACCTTTGTAAACAGATAATGTGATATAGTAATCTCATTTTTTATTTAACTGTTCTAACTTTCAACTGTTACTACCCGAGATAAAGAAAAGTCTCTATCCTATTAGATGCTTAAGAAATCATGTAGTCTATGCTTCTTGGCGGATATAGTGGTGCAGCTACTTATTTTTTTTTCTTGCAATCAGGTGGAATGAAGGTTAAAGCTGACAGAGATGAGTCATCCCCATATGCTGCTATGCTTGCAGCACAAGATGTTGCTGCTAGATGCAAGGTCGTTAAATAACTAATATTTATTTGTTTTTGGTGTTTCTTTCTTCACCGACTCTTTTAGTACTTTTTTATCGGGTGTTATATTGCCTGTATCAATGGTTATCTGTTGTCTATTAGTTATGATTTTGATTGATTTCTCCAATTCATGTTCATTATCTGCTTCGTCTTTTGTTAAACTCATGATTCTATATTTTTGGTTGGTCTTCAAAGTTTACTGACTTTACTCTATTTGGAAGCAGGAGCTGGGAATAACTGCCCTTCATATCAAGCTCCGAGCCACTGGTGGAAACAAGACAAAAACACCTGGCCCTGGTGCTCAGTCTGCTCTCCGCGCCTTGGCTCGCTCTGGAATGAAAATTGGCCGCATAGGTATATGCATTTTTTAGATGCTGCGATAAACTTGATGCTTGACTAATTTTTGCAATTGTTAATCATGTTTTTGTTTTCTTCAGAGGATGTGACTCCGATTCCTTCAGATAGCACTCGTAGAAAGAGCGGTAGAAGGGGAAGAAGGCTTTGAAGATTGCTATGGCTGCCCAAGCCTTCTGTTTTTGTCTGTGTTTTGAAATTCAGAACTCTATTGTACTTCTTGACGGTTGACATGTTTGTCCAACTGTTTTAATTGAGCTTGTTTAGAGTTTCCGTTTGATGCCCCCGTTGGACAGTAAAATACAAAACAAAATACATGAAATTTAATTAGACTGCTATTTTTTAAAACAATCACGCTAAATCAGCTTGTTAGCCTTGTTATCTTCGAAATCTGATACTTGATATTATACGAATAATGTACGAAATATTGGTATATGTTTAGAATTACAAAGAAAACAAGGAATGCAACGTTTTTCTTACAAGTTATGAGGTGAAGTTACTTGAATGTTTTTAAACGAGTTAATCCAAAAACAAAATGAATTTTAATTGACCCAAAAGTGAAATGAATTTCATAATTAGTGTTTGAGACTAAGGTGGTTTTGTAAAATATAGTATATACGAGCTCATTCAAAATGACATAAATGGTCTAGTAGCTAAACATAAGTTGGATGTTTTTGTACTGATCAAAATGAAATTCATTTTGTGATACCGAAACCAAGCCTTTTATAACAATGTTTTCCAGAGGTGGAAAAACAAAATCCGAGCTATATCCCAATTTGAGGGAGCAAGAGCCCATTTTGTAGAAAGAAATATTGGGATCCATGACAAGGATGGTCCACTTCACACATAGTCTAAACAGAAATTAAAAGGAAAAAAAAAAACTGAATATGAACATGAAAA
>NC_029787.2:131483204-131488594 GCF_000816755.2 Arachis ipaensis | reverse complement strand
TTATTATTTTAATTTAAAAGTGATTGGATTTTTTTATTTTATCAACTTGTTTTCTTTAAAAGATTCCATAAAGATATTTTAAACAAGAGTATTTGTGTTTCAGAGTGCTGTTGCTGTTAGTTTCTTTTTTTCCTTAAAAAAATTATTGCTTGTAGCAAACTAAATAAAGAGGTAACATATATGATTCAGTTATGGGAATATATATAATAGACATCGTTCATATGTTTTTATCCATTAATAATTAATTACTAACTGAATCGGACAAGTTGGAATTAAAATGGAAATCATGGCGGTAGCACGATTTCAAAGATTTGCATCAAGTGAGTATCAGAGTATCCTCACTACAATTTATACATGTGTGACTATAGATAAGATAAGATAGAGTGTGGATTTAATGTTAATTTTATCTGTATATAAATTTAATTTTATTTTATTTATGAGTTAAGAATATTCTAACTCTAATTTTTATTTGTTTTTAACTGTATAAGTTTTTTTAAAAAATATAATATTATTGTATAACTTGATGAGTATATAAATTAAAAATTCAACACAAATACTTACTTATAAATTAGTGAACTAATTATTAGACTAACTCAACTTAATTTGATTGTTTTTTATTTTATTTTTTTCAGAAACAATTTTTTCGGTCAAGACTTTTTTCTTTTAGAGAAAATGACAAATATGTCCCTGACCTTTTGTTCCGCGGACATTTTTGTTCCTGACAATTGAAAAATACTTTTAAGTCCCTGACCTTCACAAAACTTAGACGGATCAGTCCCTCCGTCTAAATGCCTCTGTCAGGGATTGATCCGTCCAAATGCCTCCGTCAGGGATTGATCCGTCCAAATTTTGTGAAGGTCAGATACTTAAAAGTATTTTTCAAATGATTAGAGACGAAAATATCTGCAAGGCAAAAGGTCAGGACCTATTTGTCCTTTTCTCATCTTTTTAAAATCCTTTTGTAGTTCACGTTTTTGGTATTCGCGTTGTAATTTGCATTTTTGGGTAGTTTTGCTTAAAGGTCTTTTTGGGCTTATAGGTCCAGAGGTAGATATATGGGCCTAAGGCCCAAGTCCATCAACAACAATATAACGCAGTCCAATCTAAAATCTTAAAACCCTAATGGCATTGAACCATATATATTGGCAAACAATTTTTCAGCTACTCAGGAACTCTCTCAAGCCTCGACTCCAAAACCTAGCAGCAGCAGCAGCAGCTTCAAATCCTTCGGCCATCAGCTATGGTATCTCTATTCCGAATGCTAACCTTTCTGTTAGATTTCGATTCACTCAATTCTCTTGGTTCCAGCTCTATTCTCGATATGAATGTTCATGCTTATCTTTTCCTTCCTAATGTGCTTTCACTTTGGTAATGTCTTGTCGTTTTGTATGATTTGTGATATAGTTAAGGGGTTTGATTGTAGCGTATTAGGGTTTTACATGGTGATTCGGTTACGAATTGATTTGCCGTTGATGTCAAAGCTTCTTTTTTCCTGTTTTTCTCTTTAAGATCTGACTGTTTGTGTGGGATTATGTTTACATCTTTATGATAATTTAGATAAAACAATTAGTAGGAGCTGAAAACAAGATTAGAGGAAATGTTAAAACGTTATAATATATACATTCATTGTTTAGAACTTAATCTTAGTATCGTTGTAATTGGTTATGTTTTATGCTTTTTGTGTTTATGGATAATTGGAAAATGTGAGGGCATTCAATTCTGAGTGTGTATGGTTTACTTGTTACAGTCTAGGAGAAAGGTTAGAGAGCCCAAGGAAGAAACTGTCACTCTTGGCCCTGCTGTTAGAGAGGGTGAACATGTTTTTGGTGTGGCTCGCATCTTTGCATCATTTAATGACACCTTTATTGTAAGTATACCGAATTCAGCTTTTCCTTATTATTTTAGTTGAATTAGCTAAATTTGTGTTTTAATTGGATCGATGGTATCATTGCAGCATGTGACTGATTTGTCTGGAAGGGAAACCCTTGTCCGCATCACCGGTGAGTACCTTTCTCTTTACCTGAGATTGTTCTAAGTGGATACTTTTATTCTGAAACCATTTTATAAAACTGCCTTTTCCTTTGGCACCTACTCAAATGAAGATGCTAAAAACATCTTCTTATGAAGATCGGTGTGTTAAAAGTGTACTTTGTTTGTTTAGCTACACTTTAAAAAAATAACACTTTTAAAACATATCAAAATCAAATCTTACAATTCATCATCTAATGGTAAAAAGAAAGCATCTTCATATGAAAACAATTGTAAAATCTTAATAGTAGTATCCACCTTTGTAAACAGATAATGTGATATAGTAATCTCATTTTTTATTTAACTGTTCTAACTTTCAACTGTTACTACCCGAGATAAAGAAAAGTCTCTATCCTATTAGATGCTTAAGAAATCATGTAGTCTATGCTTCTTGGCGGATATAGTGGTGCAGCTACTTATTTTTTTTTCTTGCAATCAGGTGGAATGAAGGTTAAAGCTGACAGAGATGAGTCATCCCCATATGCTGCTATGCTTGCAGCACAAGATGTTGCTGCTAGATGCAAGGTCGTTAAATAACTAATATTTATTTGTTTTTGGTGTTTCTTTCTTCACCGACTCTTTTAGTACTTTTTTATCGGGTGTTATATTGCCTGTATCAATGGTTATCTGTTGTCTATTAGTTATGATTTTGATTGATTTCTCCAATTCATGTTCATTATCTGCTTCGTCTTTTGTTAAACTCATGATTCTATATTTTTGGTTGGTCTTCAAAGTTTACTGACTTTACTCTATTTGGAAGCAGGAGCTGGGAATAACTGCCCTTCATATCAAGCTCCGAGCCACTGGTGGAAACAAGACAAAAACACCTGGCCCTGGTGCTCAGTCTGCCCTCCGTGCCCTGGCTCGGTCTGGAATGAAAATTGGCCGTATAGGTATTATTTTAAAAATTCTCTTAACTTTGATTTTTGCCTTCTCATTTATGCAACCAATATGCTCCATATGTGTTGCCATTTTCTTTTGGAAAAAAAAATCATAATGTTGATTCTCTTACTAAAATGATAGTTACCTATTTGGTTTTAGAATTCGAGCTAATTTCTTATGGCATTTGAAACTTATTCATTTTTTTTATTTTTATTTTCAGAGGATGTGACCCCGATTCCTTCAGATAGCACTCGCAGAAAGAGTGGTAGAAGGGGTAGAAGGCTTTAAGCTCGCTTTGGCTTGCAGGAGCCTCTTTTTTGTCATTTTGTTTTGTTCGTATTGGAAAACAGTATTGTGGCATCTTAAAATTTAGATGAAGTTGAATTTCAATTTTCTCATATTGTACTTTTTGACATGTCATATCCGACTGTTTTAATTGAGTTAATTTAGAATTATCGTGTCTTCCCTTGCGCCTACTTTCTAGTGATTCCCCTTTTATGCCTATTAGATGAAGTAAATTAGTAAAATACGTAATAGATGAAACTTTTGTCAAACAACAACAACAAAACAACAATAAAGTCTTGGGGGATTGGTTACATGAATCAAACAATATTATGAATCAAACGATATTATTGTACTCCGTCATGTATTATATCTACATTATGAATCAAACGATATTATTGTACTCCGTCATGTATTATATCTACAGAGAGATTAATTTCCTTGCGGGTATTGTTTTTTATTTTCTTAAATTTTAAATTTTGTTAATAGTTTTGGTGAAATAAAATTTGTTTGGACATCACGCTTTGATGATGTATGAAGATATTCTTTTCTTTATAACAAAATTTATGTTGTAAATAACGGTGTATTTTTAATATCAATGTTTTAATAATACTTATTTTAATTGCCATAATTGAATAAATATTAATTAGAATAAAATATATTTTTTATTTCTGAAGTTTGTTAAAAATTTAAAAAATACTCTTAAATTTTATTTTGTTTTAAGTTTGTGTTAGAAGTTTTCAGTTTATATCAAATATATTCTCGACGGCAAAATTTTTAAAAAAATTAAGACTAATTTAACAATAATGTATGAAAATTATGCTTGATTTACTTGTATTGATAGTTGTTTTTATGAAATTGTTGTTGAATTGGGCTTAAATTTTTTAAAAAATTAGCCGAAATTTTTTTGGACAAAATTGAAATAAACTAAAATTTTATTTTTGAAATTTTTATCAAACTTCGGGACAAAAAGTATTCTTTACCATTTATATGTAAATTAAGAAGATATTTAGTTGTGATAGAAAATTTGAACCAAATATAAGATTTGTGTTCAAATCAAGGTTTTTTTTAAAGCAAAGATAAAAGATTCGAACTCATAACTTTTTAATTGAATATGAAAAATTATACTATTTGAGGTATAATTTATTGGTGCGTCTGCTTACTTTATAGTTCAACTTCAATCTACAGATAACATGAGACGAGGAAATAAAATGGTGAAATGACATTATCTTCTACTAATGTTTAATTGCAAGTTTTGTAAGGTTTATACTTTATAGCGTTAATTTGTACATAACTAAAATTTCAGGCTTCAAGTGTGTGAATCCCTGATTTAGACCAACATCTTAATTGACATGAACTCTCAAGTCCCTTCATACTTTTGTACCAAAAAGAAGTCCCTTGATATTCGAATAAACTATATATAAATAGATTATGAGAAAGAGGATTGCAAATAATAATAATAATAATAAAAAAAAAAGAGTATGATTATTCAAAAATAGGTTTATTTGTGTTTTTCGAAAATATCGCAGGCTAATTCGGAATTAATAAAATGCTGGGCAAATTATAATTTTATTTTAAAAAGACAATTTACAGGATGAATTACAATTTATTTTAAATTTATGAAAAAATAATTTGTCGAGAGTACCGTTAGATAAAAACTCAATAAAATAAATTGTAAAATTACCCATATGCAAACTAATTTGGCGCAAATAATAATTTTCATGCGTGGAATTAATTTTTAAACCTATTATATTAAAAAACATATAAGAATATCTATGTATGAATATGATCAAATACATTATTAAGTTGAAGCTTTTTTTTTCTGTTTATCGCCCTAACTTGTGAATTTTCATTCTCAGTTCACTTCCACTTCGTCGGCTGCGAGGGCTTCGTCTCCATCTACAGCCCGCCACCACATCAGCACTCACCTACGTCCAATTTCCACACTCCGCCGTGATTCTTCATGCTGTTGTACGTTTCGCCCCCATTTAAATCTATTAAATGCGTTCCTTGGTTTCCTTGCTTTATTTTTGTGTGTACCACAATCTGAACTATGTAATTTTTTCTTCATATAGAAATTCAATCCATTAGTGTTCGTGTTAGGGTCCTAAGTATGAGAAAAAAATTATCTAATTTAGATTTAAAATACGTTAAGCTTTGATTCACGAGAATTATGTCCTAGTTTGAATAGAATTCAA
>NC_029787.2:131482150-131482836 GCF_000816755.2 Arachis ipaensis | reverse complement strand
CTGTGTTTTTCGAAAATATCGCAGGCGAATTCGGAATTAACAAAATGCTGGGCAAATTGTAATTTTATTTTAAAAAGGCAATTTATAGGCGAATTACAATTTATTTTAAATTTTTGAAAAAGTAATTTGTCGAAAGTAGTTAGATAAAAATTCAATAAAATAAATTGTAAAATTACCGATATGCAAACTAATTTGGCTATTATTTTCATGCGTGGAATTAATTTTTAAACCTATTATATTAAAAAACATATAATGATATCTATGTATGAATATGATCAAATATATTATTAAGTTGAAACTTTTTTTTTTTGTTTATCTAGTCCTAACTTGTGAATTTTCATTCTCAGTTCACTTTCACTTCGTCGGCTGCGAGGGCTTCGTCTCCATCCACCGCCCGCCACCACATCAGCACTCATCTATGTCCAATTTCCACGCTCTGCCGCGATTCTTCCTGCTGCTGTACGTTCCGCCCCTTTTAAATCTATTAAATGTGTTCCTTGATTTTCTTACTTTATTTTTATGTGTACCACAATCTGAACTATGTAATTTTTTCTTCGTATAGAAATTCAATCCATTAGTGTCCATGTTACGGTCCTGTGAGAAAAAAAATATCTAATTTAGATTTAAAATACGATAAGCTTCGATTCTCCTAAATTATGTCCTAGTTTGAATAGAATCCAGAATCC
>NC_029787.2:131468459-131482084 GCF_000816755.2 Arachis ipaensis | reverse complement strand
TTCAAAAATATCACAGCTGAATTCGGAATTAAAAAAATTCTGGGCAAATTGTAATTTTATTTTAAAAAGATAATTTACGAGCGAATTACAATTTATTTTAAATATTTGAAAAAGTAATTTGTCGAGAGTACCGTCAGATAAAAACTCAATAAAATAAATTGTAAAATTACTGCTATGCACACTAATTTAGCGCAAATAATAATTTTTGGGTATGTCTAAAATGAACTCAATAATTATATGTTTATTGAATGAGCCACACTTATATAGGTCATTAGATTTTATTAAATGAAAATCAAAGACTAATATAAAAGAAGAGTATTGATGGACTCTAATAAATATCAGAATATTCTAGTACATAAATAAATACTTTAAATGGCAATACTTTAATACACAATTTTTTAAACGGCAACAAAATCTTTTATTCTTAAATAATTAAATATAAAATATTATAAAAAAATTTTGCATAATAATTAATTTTAATAAATAAAAAATATTCATATTTTATATTTAATTATTTAAGAATAAAAAATTTTGTTACCGTTTAAAGTATTGTGTATTAAAGTATTGCCATTTAAAGTATTTATTTATGTATTAAAATATTCTATATTTATTAGAGTCCATCAATGCTCTTATTTTATATTAGCCTTTGATTTTTATCTAATAAAATCTAATGGCCTATATAAATGTGGCTTATTCAATAAGTACATAATTATTGAGCTTGTTCTCTAAATTATCTACTTTTTTTTATACTCATGTAAGATATTTCGTTAATTATTTAATTTTGACTTAACGGTGGGATTATATTAAAACTAAATAAAACTTTTATAAATTCAAATATAATTTTTTAAATCTTAAGAATCAAATGAGAAATACGGTTCGATTATATGCCAAAACTGAAAAAAATGAAAATCATTTTTGAACCGCTAAATCGGCCGGTAACCGGTCAGTCGAACCGAACCAGAATCCGGCTGGTTTTTTACTTTGCCCAAAAATGCTGAAATCGCAGCCGTTTAGTATTCAGTAACCCCACCCCCAACCCTTACCAGTTACCAACCCTAACTCACTCTAACTCTCCAACGGCGCAGCAGCACACTTTCCCTCGTCCCTCCCATCACCCTCGAGCTGGCCGTTCCTCTCAACGCCGGCGAGCTCAGTCCCTCCCTTTCGTTCCGCCGCCGGACTGCTCCTAACGCCGTCGCTGGTTGGAGCTTCGAAGCTCACTCGGTCCCTCACTCAGCTAACGTCTCAGACTCTCAGTAGTGGAAGCATAGTCACCGGGCTCGCCTCCTGCCTCCGTTGCGAAGGTTCCACCGTCGCCGGCGCCATCTCTGTTCCTGCCTCCGTCGCCATCTCTCCGTTTCCAGCGCCGTCATCCTTCCTTGCATTTGAAACTGTAATGGAGCCTCAGCTTGATTCTGATTTGTTTTTATTCTGAACTTTTTTATTCTGATTGTTGGTTTGATTCTGATTTAATTTTATTCTTCCGTAGTCCTCCCCATTGTTGATTCTGATGTGTTCTTTGGTTGGGTTGTTCTTGATTCTTTGGTTTACTTTGAATTTTTTGTTCTGCTTTTTTTTTTATATTAATTCTGGTTTAGGATTGATTCTATGCTTTTGACTCATTCAATGAATTTTTTCTAATTCATTTGTTCTGTTGCTGATTTATTTCTTTAATTATGGTTTTTTCAGATTTTATTTCTCTATTATATTTTATTAGTTGCCAAATCAGAAGGTACAATTTAGTATTATGGCTGATTTGGATTTGCTAAAGAAGATTCAAGATTTATTATCCCTCTCTTGGGTTGAATGAAGTTTTTGTTAAAGTTAAAAGAATGTATCTGAGCAATTGCAACATGCATTGTTATTATTACACACAGCAATTTGATGATTTGTTTGATCTTTGTTGCCTGTGTTGTTGATGGCCTGAAATTTTGAGCTGTTTGTTAGATATGAGTTTAGATTGTGATAAATTTTGATAATTGTTATGTTTTGAGAAGGTTTGGCTCAGTGATTAGGTTGAGTTTAATTGCAGAAGAGGTCTTGCTACTTTGTTGAATGCTGCAGTTTAATCACCAAATTAAACTTTTTTAGTCTACTCTCTATATCTCTTTCTACCTACTCTATCCGTGTATCTGCACATTTTAATTTCTTGCAAGCAACTCATCTTAAATAAACATGGTTCCCATTGTTTACATGAGGGGTTTTTTGAGGTATATATACTTGCTTTTATATTTCTTTCATTTATTTACTCTTTTGATTTGCTGCTTGTTTGGACTTACATACGATGGATTATTATTGCCTTCTTACTGCAAAACACTTCCATAAATGAAATTGTGTAGATCAAATAGAATGTGATTATTAGCATATTTATTCTTTGTAAATTAATTCTTATGTATGTTGGTGGGCATCTCTCTAGGATATGTGATTATTAGCATATTTATTCTTTGTAAATTAGCATATTTTTCTGTTATTTAAGTTTTGAGTTTATATTTTGATAAGATTATAATACTCTGGTTGATGATATTCATACAATGCTTTTAATTTGAAAGACATTTTAAGGTTTATACTTTATATAAACTATATTTATGTTTTATGGTGGTTATTTATACTGGAATAAATTAAACAAAGAAAAATAAATCAAAAAATCTGCTTATAAATAGAGGATAGTCCTTTTTAAGAATACTCTTAAACTCTTTTCAAGGTGAATATTTTTAAACTCTTTCCAAAGTAAAGGAAATTCTACTTGAAAAAATTGTAACTTCATTGTCATCTTTATCATAGTGTTTTATTTTTTTAATAATTTTAGTATTAAAAGTCCTTTTTAATAATTAAATCTTCGTTAAGTTGAAGCTTTTTTTTTTTTTTTCTTCTGTTTATCGTAGCCCTAACTTGTGAATTTTCATTCCCAGTTTACTTTCTCTTCGTTTGCGGCAAGGGCTCGTCTTCATCCACCGCCTGCTACCACATCAGCACTCAACTACGTCTAATTCCCACGCTCCGCCGTGATTCTGCCTGCGATCAGTTTAGATTTAAAATACGGTAAAGCTTCGATTTTTGTGAATTATATCCTAGCTTGAATAGAATCCAATACCTTTGTTGGGTTGCAAGACTTTGTTTGATTTGAAGATTCATTGCCACTAAATCTTTGTATCAATTGTTAATATCTTAATTCTTTGTTCTGTTGCTACTACTTATATTATGGCAAAAGGGGCATCAACAAGCACAAGAAAGAGGAAAATGTTCTTCCATATAGTTTTGGAGCGGAACATGCAGCTGCATCCCCGTTACTTTGGTCGTAACCTCCGCGACAATCTTGTTTCCAAGCTCATGAAAGATGTTGAAGGCACCTGCAGTGGTCGGCATGGCTTTGTGGTGGCTGTTACTGGGATTGAAAACATCGGCAAGGGTTTGATTAGGGATGGGACAGGATTTGTCACATTCCCTGTTAAGTACCAATGTGTTGTTTTTAGGCCATTTAAAGGGGAGATCTTAGAAGCAGTTGTTACCATGGTCAACAAGGTTTGAAGCTGTTTGTTTCCTTGATTCAAATGCGGCTAAGCAAACCAGTGGTTTATAGAATTTTGCTTACTAACTTGAGTTCTGTTTGTGCAGATGGGATTCTTTGCCGAAGCTGGACCCGTGCAAATTTTTGTTTCAAATCATGTATGCTTTTTTTTATTTGCATATTTTACCCAAAGATTGTTATTGTATGTCTTTGTTTTGAATGCTATTATGTTTATCCTTCATTATGCATCAATGAAACAACACCCTGAAATTTTGTGGCTATATTAATCTTAATATTAATTTTGGTGAGGTAGGGGGTTTGGGTTGAAATAAATTGGAGGTGGACTTTGTTATGATTATGCCAGTTAAATTTCAATACTGAAAGGATGTTGTTCTTTGACGTGAAATGAGTCGTGCAATCCGAAATTTATGGGTATTAAATTGTTAATGGCCTTCCATGATTAATACAACTCGGTCACTGTGTTTGGAGAACACCACAAAGATCACTGTGTAGACTGGTGATCATTTAGTTAGAATCAATTATTCGGATAATGGGAACAATTCTTCATTTCACTTTTTCTCTATCTGAAAATGACTTAATGTGAGAATTTTGGGTTTCAGTCGAACCCGATACTGAGTTATTCCTTTAATTGTCTGACAATTGAGGAAATGTTAGTTTTGCAAGCTACAAATTGTGAATTTGTGATATGAGGTTGGACTTCCTCAAATACTTTTTGTTTGCATTCACTCTGCAAGTTCTGAATGAAAGTGAGCTTTCTTTATTTTATGTCGCAACTGGAATGCTTTATTACATACCTTTTAATACATTTTTTGTCTGTTATTCTTTTTCCCCCTTGCTCAGTTGATTCCTGATGATATGGAGTTTCAGTCTGGGGATATGCCAAATTATACTACTTCAGATGGTTCTGTACGTATTTTCTTATCTTCTCCTTGTAAAGCAAGAGAGGAAATTATGGGTTATGATTTTGGAATTAATCAATTGATCTTGTGCAGGTAAAAATTCAAAAAGATAGTGAAGTGAGATTGAAGATTATGGGAACTCGGGTGGATGCTACCGAAATTGTATGCACTTACATATTTATTCTTTTACTGCCTTTTAGCTTTTGTGGAACTCTCTCATTTACTTTGCACATCTAGAATATTAGTTTATGCATTGTTCCTACCATATGGTTACTTTTTCTGTTTTAGTTTTAGGATGTTTAGTTCTGTGGAGTCCTATGGAGACTTGGAGAGTTTTCTTCTCGTCTTTGGTTTTTCTTTTGTTTTCTGTAGCTTTATGATTTGTTTTAGGAGGGTACCTACCCTGTGTTTTAATTCCTCCATCTTTTCTTCTCTTATAATAATTTTTAAAAAATGGGTTACCACCAAGCAAGTAATTTACTACCTACCCTAGCTGAGACTGCACTTTAGTGTTGAGAATCAGTACTGCTTTATGCTGCAATGTGGTAAACTAAATTCAGATCACACTTGTATGAGATGCGTTACACACTTACACTAGTAGCCTAGAGCAGTTTTAGTAACTCGTGGTTGGTGCCTTGGTGCTGCTGGATCTTCAATATATTTATATGGTTTAAGGTTCCAATATTTATCTTGAGATAACCCCCTTTTTTTCCTTCTACTTTGCAGTTCTGCATTGGTACCATAAAAGATGATTTCTTGGGTGTGATCAATGATCCTGCGACAGCTTAAATGCACCCTTCTGTACCCTTCATCGTATATAGTTTGCATGGCAAGGATGATGATGCACATGGAATCTTTCAATTATCTTGGTGTAGCATTTGCTGAACGCACTAGTTCTCAGTGAATTACTCGACTACTGTATCGAATTTCCTGCTAACTGTTCGGGCTTAGTAAATTACTAATTAAATGTTAGAATGTAGAGCTAAATCTTAAAAACGTGACATGAAAACCAGCACTTGTTATGTGTAGAACGACTGCATTTTATAATTATTGAATGACTATATTGTTGGCACTTTTTCTTTTTTGTAATTACGGAACTGAATTCTTGGCCAAAAAAAGAAAGTGAATTGATTTATTTTTCTTATCCATTAAAACGACTAAGCTAGTATTGAATTTTTCTTTAGATTAAATCGACATCACTGCCTTTCATGTGTTAATTTTATCACGCTATCTCCGTGGATCTAAAATTAATGGCAACTTAATTTTTGAGAAAAGGACAAATAGATCTTTGACCTTTTGTCCTGTGGATATTTTCGTCCCTGACCATTGAAAAATACTTTTAAGTCCCTAACTTTCACAAAATTTGGACGGATCAGTCCCTCCGTCCAAATGCCTCCGCCAAGGACTGATCCGTCCAAATGCCTCTGTCAGGGATTGATTTGTCCAAGTTTTGTGAAGGTCAGAGACTTAAAAGTATTTTTCAATGGTTAGGGACGAAAATGTCCGCGGAAAAAAAGGTTAGGACCTATTTATCATTTTCTCTAATTTTTTTAACTAATCAAACGATAGTTGGGTCATTTTTATAATCAAAATGTTAATTTTGGTTTACTTAGTTCACATTTAGTGGTAAAGTGTATATTTACTCTATTTAGCTAATAAGGATTTATTTTTTTGCCCAAAAAATGATTAACCTACATGAAATTTTTGAAAATGAAAAGTACAAAAATGATCCCCATATAGGCATATATTATGAAAAATATTACAGTCTTCGATTGTACAGAATCCTAGGTGCAATCCCAACATCAAATTGAGAAACAGTATTTTGTTCCATGTCATGTCAATGTCTCAAACAGAGAAGCTTCATTGCCAGTAATGCAGTGACTACACTAAAATTACCTTCAGCTAATTCTTCATGAATCTTTGGTAGGAGCCTTTTGTGAAAAAAAAATTCTTTTCTATATCCCTGTGGGAACATGTCAACATGACTAATGAGTTTCACCCCCACATTGCGGAAAGATAATGTTGGCAACTGCCGCAGCAGTTGCCATTTGCATGCAACAAATAATCTGTTTTTGCCCTTTTGGTAATTTTTCTTGCACTCTTGGGAGTGGTCCTATGATCACTTGGCTTAAGATTGTGCCTGTATTCAACTGTCACTTGCTCAAATACTTCAACCTCAAACATGTTGAGCTTTATCTTTGGGTTCATGTGATCCCTAACAAATGCAAATGCCAATTGGTCTCTTGGGTTAAATGCCTCCAATTCATTGAACATCAAACAGGAGAAGACGTTGCTCCTAAGTCCATGCTTCCTCAGTATTAGAGCACTGTCTGGTACATCTGTCATACATAAGTTAAAACAATTAGCACCAAAATTTTGTACCTAGGATGAAGGATAGGAACAAAAATTAATTAATAATCCAAATGGTTTAAAAATTTTGCTGCTGAGCCTTAGACTGAAGGTATGATCCAAAGATTTTGGACCACATTTGAGGAGCATGTGCAACACTACTACACTTTTGGATAACCAAGTTCATGTCTTAATGCAAATGTGAGTGAACAATTTCAACTTTGCATAACCAAAGAAGCAGTTCTAGAAATTCAATAGTTTATTTACCTGAGAGAAAAGGAAGCTTCTTGGGGCTCCATGGTTTCAATCCATTTTCACAGTATGTCTCCATTTGCAACTTCAAGGCATTGATATCCCACCATTTTCTCCACCTTGCAGTTGCCATTGCTTCCTCTATTGTATGCACAAAATAAGGGTGTTTCGATATAGCCATGTCTGCATTCTCAGCTACAACAAGCGAATGAATCAACAACAATGGATCAACCATTAGTTGCAGCTTTGCATCTATCCAAATGCTGAATTTTGAGTTTGGGAACAGCCTATGAACTAGATATTTAGGTATAACCCCGTTCATTGCCGGGTTCAAATATAAATCACCTTTTGAAACAACTACAATCCTCCACACACCTATCACATGTTCACTGGAATTTCTTGAAATCAATCCATGGTGTTCTAGCACTTTCAGGGTAACATCATCTATGAACATGAAAAAACACACATTTTCTAGTGTTTTGGATCCAAGGCCCCTTGGTTGCCGGATCTTGTCATGGTCATTGAAGATTGCTGAAACTACAACTACGCTTGAACATTTTTCCATAGCTATTCGATCTGCATTCATGGAAAAACGAGTTAAGGTACAACATGGAAGTATTTTTTTTTTTCTTTTTTTCTGAAAGGACTATTTCTTTCAGAGTCTTAATTTCAGTGGCAATTTATAACTGATAGAAACTAACCGGAATCTCCAATTGGAAACCTCTTAAAGAATCCACATGGAACTTCCCTGCTGTCGTTTCGACGATCGAAATAAGAAAACCTCAAATGTGTGCTGAGATTGCCACCAAAACTATCAGCATTCCCCTGCATATACGCCATAGAACTTGAACTTGAACTTGTAGCCGGTGAAGAGTTCATTTGGAAATGCTGAATTTCCTCCAAAACATTTCGGTAATCTAAACACAAAAACCATCACCCATTAAAAACAGAAAAAATTGGGATCATAGAATGCTCTGTTTTTGCACTCTGCATTACCTGAAAAGTTAACTGGGGAAGAACATTTAGAACGTGTGGTTGAAACAGCATACTTGTGTTCTCCATAGGAAGAAGGGTAAGAAAAGATTGGATCTTGAATGGGATAATCAAATGGGGTTGATCTTAATATGCATTTGGATTTAGAGGAAATAGCGTAGAGAGCAAGGAAGAGAGAAATGAAGAGATAGAGCATAGAGAAACAGAGGAGCTTTGAATGGAGGACAATGATGGACTTCGAATTTGTTAATAGCTTCCCCATGATGATGATGATGATGAAAAATAAGAGACTTCCATGGATTTTGGTTCCTTGGTTTTGATTTGAATTTCATTGCATTTTTTTTTAGAACAAGGTACACAGATGAGTGATCATTGATGATCTTCAAAATTCATAGTCACACCACACACATCACATTCATGGGGCAGTGGGGTCATAACAAACTTGAATAAGTCAGATCAAGAACATATATGTTGATCATTATGATAAGTATAGCGAATTGATATTTAATTAGTCAATATTAATTAATTTTTTATTGAAAATTATTTTTAGAATTTTCATTTTTTTTAAGATTTAGAATTATAATTAAAAATTTAAGATAAAAAATAATTTTTAGAATGTTGGTTGATATTAACAAAAAATTAATTCATTTTCTAATTAAACTCTGATCAATGAGAAAGAGCTTAATTTCCAACCAAATTTTGTTGGATTAGATTACTACTATTTCATTTAGTGAGTATAAGAAGTATACTATTTATCGTTAACGTAATAATATAGGAAAATTATCAGGTGTACCGGAGAACATCGGTGTTCCAGTTGTTTTAACCGTTGATTTCAATTAATATATATTATATATATCTTTTATAATTAAGATCAACGGTTAAAACAACTGGAACACCGATGTTCCCGGTACACCTGATAACCTTCCAATAATATATACCAGGTATTTGTGTAAAAAAAATACTACAAATAAAAAAATTATTTGTTTTACGGAATAGAAGATATGTCTTTTACATGACTTGTAGCTAGGGCTGGAAGTGAGCCGAGCTGAGTCGAGCTAGACCAAGCTCAAGTTTGGCTCACAAAAATTGAGCTTGGCTCACGGCTCGACTCATTAACAATCAAGTTTATTTCTTAAGCTCAAGCTCGACTCACCAAAAGCTCACGAGCTGGCTCGAGCTCACGAGCTGGCTCAAATAAGAGAGACATAGATACATAATCTATAATTTTATATCAATAAATTATAACTTATATATTTTTAAAAATATTTGAAAAGATCAATTTTATATATTGTTTATCTATCAATAAATTATAAATTTTTTATTTATGTCCTATATTAAAATTATATGTAAAAAATAAATATAAATATTAAATAATTAAGATTGTTATATATATATATATATATAATCGAGCCAGCTCACGAGCTAATGAACTGAGCTTATCCAAGCTCAAGCTCGGCTCATTTAATTTATGAGCTCAATTTCAGGCTCAAGCTTGGCTCACCAGCTCACGAGCTTAGCTTATCGAGCTGTTAACGAGTCGAGCTCGAGCTGGCTCATGAGCTGGCTCATGAGCTGGCTTGACTCACTTCCAGCCCTACTTGTAGCAATAAAAAAACTATATTAGTTACATGTCAGTTCCAAAGAAACGCACGTTGGATAAAAAAAAGTCCAATAAACTCTTTGGAAAATGAGAGGTTTTTGGCCAACATTAAAAGTTTAATCATTAGCGCAATCAATTTCTATATAAAATTTAAAAAGTTTTTTTGTATAAAAAATACAAACGTTGAAATACTTTGAATTAGCTGGATTCTATTCTCTAATAAAATATAGAATTTGTATATAATATTAACTAAAATAGTTTCAAATAGTTATATTTTTTAATAAAATCAAAGAAACAGAATTTTAGAATTATTTTTATTTAAAAATTCTATTAAATAAAAATAATTCTATTAAATAAAAATTTTTACTTATAACTCATATAAATATCTATTTTGGAATCTATTTATTTTATAAGAAGAAAAAATATTTTGAATGGAATATTTGAATGGAATACTAAATTGGTGATCCAAAAATATAAATATTTAATTTATTTATTTTATAAGAAGAAAAAATATTTTGAATGAAATATTTGAAGGAAATACTAAATTGGTGATCCAAAAATAATAAATAATTAGTATGTAATTATATAATTTACAAAAACTACACCTTGAAATTCTCATTTTTATTAGGTGAAAACTCAGGTGCAGTCAACTCACGTAAAATTGATAGTTGAGAGCCGTTAAATGATTTGGTGAAGTTAACTGCACCTGAGTTTTCACATTTTTATTATTATAATAAAATCTGCCTAATAAAACAGTAAAGGATTATTAATATTTTTTTAAGAAAAGAAAAAATCAACAAAGGAAAATATTGTTTTATATAACTGTAAATTCAAGGAAAATTATTATCAGTACTTTGAGAAGGCAATCAGAGATTCAGAGTACTGATGTTTCGGTAAAACATGGTCTCACCGATAAGAAACTGATTGGCTATATTTGATTCACTGTCTAATTTCATTTCTAGTCCTTTTGATGCTAATGTAAGAGGTATTTTTTTTTTACTCGTTTCTGTTACTTCCTTTTTTTAATTGGTTTCCAGTTTCGTAGTTAATTAAAAAAGGAGAAATAAGTAAAAAATATGAAATAAATATGATACAAAACTCAAATGATAGAGTAGACAGTTAACTTGGATACTTGAGAAAGTTCCAAAATTGTCAAGTGATTTTTAGTTTGGTAAAATGGTATGATTTTTGGCTTCATATGACATCATAGTTGTTAGTAAATTCTGACATGCATGTTCTAACCACAAAAGTTCTAATAGCCTTCGTGCTTGTATTGTGAGGACCAAGATTTGTCATGGACTCATGGTATTGTTCTATGAATTATTCTAAGAGCACTCTAGATTTTGGTTCAATTGTTAACATTTGTATATTTAAATCAAGATGTCAACTTCCTATAATCCGTATCCAAATTATTGTAATTATCATAGAACATCAAAAACCAACTTGAATTAGTCAAATCGTTAGCTCACTTGTCTGTTTAAATAAGTGTTAAAATTCAAATGCTGCCAACAACAAACCTTAAATAGAACTCGTATCGGTAACAAATTAGTCTTTAATCAACCAGATTGGAGATTATGGTGAAAAAAAAATCATGGAACATTGAAACTCTTGTACTTCTGTTCTAGCCAACTAATTTGTTGTGACACATGGTGGTCCATACTCAACACTTTTCTTCATTTTCCACAAAGATCAAAAGAACGGTATTCCTACCAACTCATTCCAAAAACAAAAAATGGTGTACAAGAAATACAACACACGATTAAAGTTATGAGTAAAATCATGAAGCATTCTTATTCTAGTCTTGGAAGATAGGTAAAGAAAATATTCAAATCTTCTTTTCTTCTTTTTATTTGTCAGGAATATATCTACATTCATTTCAATTAATAAGCAAGGATTTACCCTCATGGACGACCACCCAATTAAACCTTATTAACCATATCCTTCATGGTAAATGTGTAACATGTGGGAATCACTCTAACATAAAAAAAAAATTATGTAATCTTAGTCTACAAAGAATAATTTCGTCTTCTTTTCAAAGAATAGTAAAAAAAAAAAGAAAAAGAAAAAGATATACCTAGCTTCATTCTATAGATTTTTATTATTACAATATAAATATATAGATTAACAATGACCTCACAAATTCTTCATCATCAGTAGTCTCATTTGTACAATGGAATCTGCAATGATAAGAATTCATGGTTCTCCATTATTGCGCCTGTCCAATAATGGTGCCAAAGGTTCTACATATGCAAGATCAAGCATATTATTTTTCCATAATAATAAGAATAACATACTCAATAACCATAACCAAACCTCTGTTTGTGCCTCTGAATTTGCAAGACTCCTCCACCCTGTTTTCACAACAAGATCATCATGGTTTTGCCATCCGAATTGCGTGCCGGAAAGATCATCGAACGGCTCGCCGGAGCCTCCGAGTAAGAGCGGCAACAAGGGAAGAGTGGTAATGAGAGGAATGAGTGGGGTATGTGTTGTTCTGGCTTGTGTTCTTGGATTGTTGAATTTGAAGAGCAATATGAATCCCATGTTCAAAGAAGCTTATGCTGCTAGCGGAGTTCCACCGGGACCAGGAAAGATGGCAGTTGCGGCATTGTTTGAAACAACCATCAATGCAAAAAGAACAACAAAAAAACCAGCACTGTATCGTGGACTAGTCGATGTTAAACAGCACAAGGTTAATAACAATTCCATCTTTTTTTTTTTTTTTTACTTTACATACATTTATCAACATGAACTAATCTCATATCCCAGTTAAATAGCAGTATGAATTCAGCACTATGAAACATTGCTAAGTTACAGTGTTCTGGTATTAGTATGTTGGATACATTTTAGATGACACTTTTTTCACACGTGGTTTTTTGGATACTTTGGTTAGTTGTTTTTACTTAGATTATTTTTTTTATCAATAATAGATTTACTATTGTAATTAATTTTTAGTGAGAGAATGAAAATATTTTCTAAGGAAATTTTTTATTTTCTTGCTAAAAAATAATTACAATGGTAAACCTATTATTGATAAAGAAATAATCTAGGTAACAGTTGTTGTATCTGCTTATCAGACACATTTTAAACACAGCACTTACTCCAATACACGCATGTTTGTCGTGTCTAACTGTATATTAATAAAAAATATAAATTTTTTTTTGGATAATTTGGACACATTTAAATACTATCATGTGTCAGCGTATCCAACCTTATTTTTAACATGTATTTTTGAAATAAATTTAGAAATAATATATATTATTATTTATTAAAATAAAAAATATTTTAAATACTTTATATAATTAAGGTGTCAGCGTATTATTTTTAACATGTATTTTTGAAATAAATTTAGAAATAATATATATTATTATTTATTAAAATAAAAAATATTTTAAATATTAAATACAATTAAAATTTATCCCAAATATTAAAAACGAAAATAATACTTTCTTCTTGAATTTCAAATCGGTTGTCCTATTTATCAAAATATTATCTGTATTAATAAATAATTGCTTACAAGTTACAATATCTGACGGTACAACGGATATCTCATTTATATTCAAAAAATATATACTGACATAATAGTAAATAATTTCTTATAAGCTTATTGAATCCATGCATGATTATTAATAATGAATATCATAAAAGAAGACAAAATCACAGACTGGCGCTGGCAAAATAATTATATAATTTTGTTATTGCATGATATGATGCATGTGGAGATGTATATTTGCTTGGAAATCTAAATGGTCAAATCGGTGTATGTGTTATGGCCATACTGGCCCTGTCACTATACATACATGTTCTCCATATGATCATATCCTGTGACATTATATATATATATTCCCCACTATAATTACATAGGGAGGAAAAGTGTAATATGTACACAAACCGAATAGTGCAAGTATGTTGCACTAGTTGCTTTTGAAAAACATTGTCTCTATGCAATTATAAAAAAATATTATTTATATGCTAAAAATTAAATATTAAATTAATTACTATATAT
>NC_029787.2:131465120-131466783 GCF_000816755.2 Arachis ipaensis | reverse complement strand
AGTAAATTTAACACAATAGAAACAGTTTTCATCCAGTCTGTTTAATTAAACTAGCTTTTTATCACTTAGTTAAAAACTTAACCAGATTTAATTATATATATTAAATTTTAATTATTAAAAAATATCATTAAAAAAAAACGTTTTATGGATCTTTATGGAAGCATCCCCTTTATATTTTATATTATGATATACTTTTCTGTCTTAAAAAAATTAAAAGTAGTGTGTGTGCATATGCCTATATCGTCGTATCATATTCGGTGTTCCCCTTAGCCACCGTGCTTCATATATTCAGCACGATAAGGAGTAAGGTGAAATATGAAAGTTCATTAGCTTTATAATCCAAATTGAATGAGAAGATATCAAAAAGTAGTTACAAAATGTCAATCTCTAAATACATTAAATTAATTCATCTCTTTCATTTTTTCTCTTTTCTTTTTTTTTTAATAGTTTTTAATAGATATTGACATATTGTCATTCCCATTAAAAAACATTCTTGCATAATTGTATGGTATATATTAATTTTTATTTATTTCAATGCAATTGATTGGTTCTGCGATATTTTGCAGTGGTATGCTATTAGTCAAAGCATAGATGGGAATAAAAATGCAGAGGAAATACTAGAAAAACTTAATATTAAAGGTGATGTTCAAGAATTTGATGTGCAAATGGCGAGGGTTGAACTTCTCATATTACAGGTACATCTATTAAAAGTTGGTATAAAAGACACTATTATTTTTTAAAAAAAAAATTGTCCTATTCTTTTACTCATGGAGGATTGTTAAGATGACTCGTTCTCTAGGGACAACTCTAATTAATAAAATTAGGTCTACACATGAATCGGATAATATTTGTATATTTGTGATAATTATTTACATTTGATTTAAATTTTGCGGATATTATTTGATCCGCAGAATCATCGGATCGGATCATATCCGATCTACATTATGGTAAAATCGAATTGCAAATTTGACGGTGAAATTCGCAGATCCGTATATCCGCACGTCTTATATAAATAGCATAGTTTAAGAAATTAAATCCTAATGTGATATAAATTTTAGTGTGTTGTTTTATGAATTTTATGATATCTTGTTTTTAATTTTTTATGTTGTACTTCAACTTAGAATAATTAAACTTAGATATTGTGTTATTATTATTTTTCTTTTTGGTTATTTAAGAGAACTTTTATTGATAATATTTTAGAAGTAAATATAGTTAAACAGGTGGAAAAATGGACTTTTTAGACATTTTTTTGTAAAAACAGGAAAAAAGAATCTTAAAATAGTTTTTTTGAATTATGCGGATATACCCGATATTCAATCCGATCTGACTTGAAAAAATGCAGATATAGTATCCGATCCGTGTCCAACCCTAAGTAGGATAATTTTTAATTAGAAAAACGTTAGGAGATTATCAAAATTTATTATTTTCAGTCATTATTTAATCATTAATTTAATTTTTTTAGTCTAATAATTTTTAATACTTTTAAATATTAATGGTAAAAAATAATAAATCGTGATGATTTTCTAATATTTCTCTTTTAATTAATGTGACAAAAATATTTGTTATAAAAAATATATATATTGTTTTACATATTTTTAATATGTATTTTTTTTAAAATATATTTTATATGAACGATTAATATGATTTTTTTATGTACATGTAA
>NC_029787.2:131463800-131465054 GCF_000816755.2 Arachis ipaensis | reverse complement strand
GAAAAATATTTTATTAAAAAAATTTAATGAACTGATGATATGAGGTGTTACTTATCACATTTTTTGTGTATATATCTACGGAAATAAATTTGCCATTAAGTATATATTTTTTCATTTCATGGCCATTCGAAAGTGGTGAAATTTATTCTTAAAAATTTTAACCAGTTGGTTTTATTATAGCGCAGATGGTTTTATATGAGATATATGTATGTATGATACAATTATAACTACTGTAATTATCTTTTAATTACATTATTAAACATTGATAAAGTGAATCTTATATATTGTTTATTTCAAAATATATGACAATTTTAATACAGCCATAAAAAGTTGTAACTTTTGGAAGAAAAAAATTGGTTCAATATATTTGTCATTTATTAATGTCGCATTTTCTCTAGTTTAGATAGTTTTTTAAATTAATTTTCAATAAACTTTTAGATTAATATTTTGATCTTTCCGCTCATCTTTGAACGCTCTTTATTTAATAAAAAGGGATGCAATTTTTGTTAATTAAACAAATTTTAACTTTCTATTTATTATAGTTTATATCAATAGCTTGAATTTAGAGTTTAGAATTCATAATTTAGGATTTAAAGTTTAAATTTTATAATTTATAATTTAGTGTTTAGAATTTAGCATTCAGAATTTAGAGTTTAGAGTTTAAAATTTAAGATTTAAGTTTTAAAGTTTAAGGAGCACTACATTTCTTACTTTCTCCGTATAATGTATTAATATACGCTTAAATTTTAACTGCAAAATCAATTTTTAAACTTTTATTTAGTTAAATAAATTAACCACCATGTCAATTATAGAAAAACAATTTAAATTAGTCTCATTATTATTTTAAAAGAAATAACCTCAAATTAGTTCTTCCACATAGGTGAACAGTTAGCTTCTAATAAAAAATCTTGATATAAAAATTGATTTATCTAAAAAAATGTAAAAAAAATTAGAGACTAATTTAATAATTTTTTTTTTATTAAAATATCACGCGATTACAAGTTCTTTATAAATTTCCTCTAATATTTTGTTTCTGGATTATTTCCTCAAATTAAAAGAACAAAACTCTTAAGTATGACATAAATTATAATGTTGTAATTGAAGGATGGGAAGGGGATTATTGAGAAGCTCAAAAACGAGGAGGGACCATTATTAATTACCAAAACTCATGCAGCTCAATTGATATTGTACAAGGTTAGCGATCCATCTTTCTCTTCTTTTTTTTTTTTTAATCTAATAATTCGACAACATACT
>NC_029787.2:131462393-131463671 GCF_000816755.2 Arachis ipaensis | reverse complement strand
TTGTAAAAGCATATTTTAAAAATATTATAAAAAATGTTTTATTGAAAAATAATTTTTTCTACATTTTTCAAAGTATTAATTAAATGTATAAAAACTTAAATTTTTTTTTACTATTCTCTTAAAATATTTTTTATTAAGACACAAGATAACTAAATCTTTTATTATATCACAACATAAACTAAAACTGTAAAATAAGATTAGTGTTATAAAAAAAAGTAGTTTATTCAAAGTATTAAAGCTTATATATGACAGATATTTGTATGAAAAGAAAGTTACATATTAATTTTATTCAATTTAAAGAAAATTTAATTGTTAATCTTTATTATTCCATCTCCATTTGCAGGCCATCGTACTAACCATGCTGAATCAAAATGAAAAAGCAGCGAAATGGTGGAAAGATTTTGGAGACATACTATCACTAGACGAGTTTTAACTTTTAACTTTAAATAAATTCTAACAGTATTGTGTATTCTGGAAAAGTTGTACTGTATGTTGTGTCACTCGTATTTTGTCTTCAAACTTCCATTTAAAAATTTGTATGATTCTATTCTCTTTTGGGGTTTAATGGTTATACTTTAATAATAATTATATTATCATTTAAATTAGATCTATATAAGGAGGGAATTATTACATGTCTAGACATAACGTTTAAGTACCTACCTATTATATAATTAAGGAATCATGAGAATTATTGTTTACGTAAATTCTCTAATTTCTAGTAGTTTACTTTTAATTTTTAAACGCTCAACGCATTTCGTATTTTATGTTTGGTAGAGTATAAGTATCTAGTTAAATAATAAAAATATGGCAAATTCTTTTATGGAAAATTTTCACATTAAATAAATAGAAAATTTTCAATCTAATTAATTTTTGGTGAATTTTTTGGTGTTTACAAAATTTTTACTTAATTTAAGTAAAAGTAAAAATAGAGTAAAATGGGACTTATTTTTTTATTTTTGAATTTTATAAGTAAATATTTAACATCATATAAAAAGACCTTAAATCAACGCAAATTCAAATATCAAGATTAAAATTAACTGTAACAAACGATTTAAATGTATTTTTCTTTAGCTATAACTCAAATAATATAATCTCTCTTTCTTTAAATAGAATTCTTAAATTAAGTGTCACTTTTAGTTTAAAAAAAAAAATACGCTCATCTTTCATAACTCACCAAAAAAAAAAAATACCCTATTTCAGAATTAAAAATTTTAATTCTGATTTTTTTTTCATTTGTAAATCAAACCAAAAGAAATATGATTTTCTCTTTTTCACATT
>NC_029787.2:131460764-131462170 GCF_000816755.2 Arachis ipaensis | reverse complement strand
TTTAAAAAAAATAAAATTCTTTTCTTATTTTAAATAATTTTTAAACAAGCTCTTAATTAAGATAAAATTCAAGTCAATTCTTTTTTTTTCTAAAATTAATTTCCACCCAAATACATCAGTTTAAAATTCCATTCGAATTTCACTTAAATTATAAAATATTTAAAATATCTTTATAATCTAATTACTTTTATTTACCTTCCTCTCACACGGTACTCTCACTCTCTCTCCACGCCTCCTATCCCTCCTTCTTTACCTCCCTCCTTCTCAATGCTGCCGTCATTAACATGCCTTTCTTTGCCTCTCTTTTTTAAATAAATTGAAGCCTTTTTTGTATATGAGTTCTATTTGTATGCAATTTTAACAACTATAAAATTATAATTATATCACGACCAAACTATTTTAATTTGGTAACCGTTTATTGTTCGAATGTCAAATAACTGCTTTTGTCAAATGTATACGATCAAGTCACTATGTTTAAGTGATCTTTCACTACCCTCCACATAAATCAAGACTTAAAATAAAAAATTTACCATCAACATAATTGCCGACAATTTTCATAAGTTTCTTTTTTGGGTCGTGAATATCCTTCAATCCGACAAATCAAAGACTAATTCATCGTGGATCTAAGTTCTATTTAAGAGTCTATTATTAACTAATGAGTTACTGTATGTATAAAACGATATTTTTGTAAATTTCTAATCTTAATTTATGGTCAAATCAATTAATATTTATTATTTAAATATAATATTATATTAATAAAAAATAAAATTATTTACTATAAAACTTAAATTTATTTAAAAAATATTTTAAATACTAAAATATAATTCAATTTTATAATTTTATCAATTCATTTCAATTATTAAAATTCAATTCAATTTCATATCATTAAAATTTTTTAAACAGATTGCAAAACTTCAAATCTTGTATAAATAATGTGTCATGTATCTATTACACATAACTTTTCTTGCCTTGCAGTTAGGGGTGGCAAACGGATCTAAACCGGTCAGATCAGCCCACGTAACCCGCCAAAAAAGACGGATCGGGCTGAAAAATTGGAACTGTCAAATAGTAAAAGTCCGCCTAACACACACCGCTTAAACCGCCGGCTTTGGCGGGATGTCTCCGCAGGACTTTAGTATTTTTTTGGCAAGAGGGTATTTTTGCAATTTTTTTTTCAAAACCCAACTTTTTCGAACCCAACTTACAAGAAAATGGATAAAAAGTGAGTGTTTTGGATTATGTTTATTTTACTTTGGAGACAATATTTATAATTATATTTTGGATGAAAATTTGGTTTATAATTATATTTATTAGATATTTATAATTACAAAGACTTTAATGTTTATGAATATAAAAATTATAATTTTTTTATGTCTTTAGAAATTATAATTTTATCAAAATAATTG
>NC_029787.2:131452942-131460494 GCF_000816755.2 Arachis ipaensis | reverse complement strand
GAACAGATTTAACCCATCAACTTACAGTTAGGCAGAATAGGATAAAATTTTAAGACTGCCTCACTAAGTAGGACAGGATGGAGCGGGACAAAACGAAACGAAGCGACTTCTCCACCTACTACCCGTATTTGCAGTGCTTCCTATACTACTCTTGTATTTTTCAATGATCTCGTTATAATGCTTTTGGTTTCATGAGCTATCATTATATTGTCAAGGATCCTCAATAAGTTAAGATATTATTTATTCCGTTGCATTTTTATTTTTTCTATTTTTAAACTCTTGGTCTTGCATATGAACTCTGCAGAAAATGAGCTTGAGTGAAAATAATTGGCATGAAATACTTTGTTTTGTGTTTTGTTATTTTTTGCTTTAATATGATGCGAGTGTGACAATGCTCTTTGTGACAGTTGACTGGCGCTACCATTAATTAGAAGGAACTTATCAAAAACAACAGCTTTCATGGGTGAGAGAAGTGTAATAAAATGTAATATTTTTGGTACATTTTTCTTCTTCTTCATTTATTTTTGGTACATGTAACGTAAAATAGGCTAATTTTTTGTTATACAAAAAAAATATTAAATTTTTGTTGAAAATAAAATTATTTAATGTAATTACATATGAGTAGATTGTACAGGTAGAGAATCAACATGTAAGATGCGTGTTGAACACATGTTATCATTTTAGCATAATGTAAAGTACGTGTTAGACATGTATCATCATATTGACAACACATAGAATGCGTGTTGGACACTTTTTACACTTCCACAATATTATAATACACTTTAAATATTAATATTCAACTAAAATACCATATTCAGCTTCATATTAAAATTAATTTCTACGTAAAATTAGCTTTTTTTTTCTCTCTTTCAAACAACTTATTTTAAAATAAAATTGTCTCAAATGTTGTCGTCCTTTTTTCTCTAGTGTACCGAAAATAATTAAAACAACAATACTAAAGAGATAAAAATATCAACTAAAAATTATTTTATTTAATATTTATTAATTATTATAAACAAATTTTAGTTGCTTTTAACTAATTTTTTTTGTTACTCAACATTTTCATTAAACTAATAGTTGACCACGCCACTAGGGTGTTTATGGTGCAGTTTGGATTGGTTTTGAGTCAAAAATTCATCCGATCCAAACACTAATTTTAGTTGCAGTGTGGTTTGGATTGGATTTTTTAAAAAAAAAATTGATCCGATCTGATTTAATTTCAAGCGGTTTGGATTGAATTGGATTTACGGTTTTATAAATTAAAAAAATTAAATACATATAACAAGTCTCAACATCAAATTTTAAATAATCAACAATGACATAACAAATATCAACAATATCTTAAAAAACTAACGATAACAAAATAATAGAAATAAAATTATAGGTTAGTTAAAATAAATAAATAACATTTTGAACATAAAATATTTATTAAATAATAATATATGAATAATATAAAAATATATAAAAAATTGAACATATTATAAGTATAATTGTAAATATAATAATAAAATAATAATATTATAGCATATTGTACGGTTTGAATTGGATTGGATCGGTTATAAAAAGTAGATTCGAAAATCGAAAATCGATCCAATCTAATGGTTTATAAAAAATAAAATCCAATCAAATCCAAATTAGTACGATTTTAATCGATTTTTGATTTGAATTAAATCGGATAAACGATTTAATTTAAATTGGTTTAGATTTAAACATCCTACGGCCACCACGGTGTGTATTTCCTTCCCCATGATCAATTACTTTTGCTATTTAATTTTCATCCTCCTCCTTCGTACGGTAAGAATATTCTTGCACGATCTTAAAAGTGTGTTTCGGTATCAGCTTGATTCCATTAGCACCTTAAATGGAATGCTATACCAAAATATGCCCTAAGAATATTCTTCTAAGCCTTCACACACTACATATGCATATTTCACTACTGTACCTAAATTATAGCATTTCTTATGAAATTTGTCACTTTCTAGTGAAATTTGCATATTCACATGTCAAATACAGCATAATCATCCAGTTCAGTCCACCTTTTATGCTGCAATCTGACTGCTTGTTTTGTTTTATAGTAGTTAATCTAATCTAACTTACATAATCCATCATTATAAACGTCAAAATAAAGTGGCAGGTATCTTAATGTCAGATTCCCAATACTAATACTAGTGAATCGGTGATTAATTGATTATAGACTAATTAAATTTAAAACTCACCTAACTATTTTAAATAACAATTTATGTCACATTCGCTAAAGTGATTTTGTTATAGATATTTATTAATATTTTTTCATTCAATTAATAAATTGGTATAAGAGTTGTAATTTGCATCTATAACATCTTTTAATTTTTTCTAATATTATTTATATCACAACATTTTATATGAGTGCAACAATAATCATGTCTAATCACTCCAGTAAAAAATAAGAAATATTACATAGTTAAAATATCATATAACTATTTTATTATCCTTTTTAAATAAATAATTAAAAAAATTAAGTCTCAATTTTGTGGATAAATTAAAATTAAAAATAGAAAATATTACATAGTTAAAATATTATATAACTATTTCATTATCTTTTTTAAATAATTAATTAAAAGAAAAGTAAATCTCAATTTTGTATTTATTTGGGTACTATTATCATATTCAAAAAAATATCTTTTTTAATAAAAAAAAAATTTTAGCGTGTTTGACAAATTTCTAGTAATAAAAGTAAAAATACTAGAAAAAAAACATCTTTTTTGAAAAGTTGCAATTTACATCTTTTTTTAAAAGATCTTTTTTCTTAAGAAAAAAAGATATTTTTCACGTAATAGATAAACAAAAAAGTACTTTTATATTGTTATACCCAAACATAATTAATAGATAAAAAGATTTTTTTGTATGAGATATCTAAACATAAAATTATTTTTACTTTTTCATAAGATCTTTTAAAAAAAATAACTCAAAAAAAGATCTTTTCTTAAAAATTCACCCAAACAAATTTTTTGTGAGCAAAGTAAAATAAAATAAAATAGATGAATCAAATAGGTATAAATATGAAGATTATAAATTTTTATTAACAATCTCTTTGTACAAAGTTGTCATTTATAAAATTATATTTACAATCCAAATAAATTTAGTACCATAAATTTATTTCGGTGCCTATTTTAATATAGTTACTAACCTGCCATTCTTATAATTATTAAGAATCCAAATAAAATAATACCTTATAACTTACTTCATTAACTATTTTAAAGTAATTACGAACATTTTATTTTTCATTGTAAGAAAAACACTGAATACGATCGGATGTACTGTTGAAACCTAGTGGCGGATTTATCGGCAGATTTACCAGCGAATTTGACAATAAATTCATCGAGTAGAAAAATTATTGTCGGATTCGATTTTTCGATGATAAATTCGCTGGTAATAATTGGAGGGAAAAAAAAAAAGAAAAATTGGCACGATCATTACCGTCGAATTTAGAGGGGAGAATCCGACGTTGAGGTAATTAAATGAAACGCGCCGTTTTAGTCACAGATTTTGCGTTACCGATAAATTTTTTTTACGGTAAATCTGCTGGTAAAATTGACCCTAAATTCAATTTTGCGAACCATTTCCTTTCATTTCTTCAATATCATTAACCTCACTTCTCTCCTTTTTCTCTTTCTCTCTCGCCGTCATCCCCACCGCCATCATTCGTTGTCATTTCGCCATCGACGACCACTTCCCACGATTCCAGCCATTGTTGTCGTCGAGGAGCGTCCACCTCGAGCTTATTTCTACCATGGAGGAGCTTGTTTCTCCCCTGCGAGTTGCTACCTTCGTTGTTCGCCGCCGTCGCTGCTTGCCTCCATGAGTTGCGATGCTACCCTTCCTCCTTCATCCATGTATGTATTCTTCCCTTCCTTCTTCTATTTTTTTGACATTGTTGGCACTTGCTAAACCCTAACTCCTTTTTGTCCTAACCCCTTTTTTGAACCACCATTCAGGTCCACCGCTGCTTCTGGTTCTCTGCCCGCGGCTGCTTCAGTTGCCGCCTGTGTCCCCTTCTATTTCTGTCGCTTCTAGTTGTCCTGCTCGGCTCCTCAGGGTGAAGGGACCCGTGGGGATGCCTACTAAAGTTCTTCATATCACTACCAAAAAATCTTCTTGTGGTGAAGGTAAATTCTTCACTGCTCCTTCCATAATTTTTATCAACCTGTGACTATTTATTAATGTGTTTTTTTTTTAAATTTAATTTGTTTCTTATATTTGGATATCATTCATTGTAGAATGTTAAATGGTTTTAGATTGGAAAGGTTATCTATTTCAATGCTTGGATATTTAGATAATAATTATTCTGAAATTTATATAAATGATAGTACTGTTAGTATTACTTGAGTCTATGATACAAGTTATTTGTTAGAATTTTGAGTTTCAATGGCCATAATGTTAGTTTTATGTTGTGGTTAGTTTACACTATACTTATGATTTGCTATGTTGTTTCTTTGATTTGTTCATAGAACATATTCCAGTATTGCAATTGATCCGGAGTGCATTACAGATTATATATTTAGCACATCTTTTTAGTCTAGACTAGCAGTTTATTATTGTATTAAACTAAGCATTGTTTGGTGCAAAATGGAAATCATAGATGTAATAAATGTTGTGATCTTCTGGTTTTAGTCTCGGTGTGCTGGCTTCAGTCTTTCAAAAATTCAAGCATTGGGTTGCAACTGTAACACCATAATCAGCCTAAGCTTTACCTTGCATCGTAAAACAAAGGTTAATCAAAGGTTACGACAGTTCTAAAGCTGATATATATAATATATATAGAAGAAATAATATACTCTAGAAGCCCGATGAAGGATATAGCTCAAAAACTGGATTTGAAAAAGCGCAAAACGTACTAGCGAAGCTACTAACTTAAGGCACAAGAAATAGATACAGTATAACAAAAGATAAGTATATAATATCATAAGAAACTAGCCACGGCTCGCAGAGTTTAAACCGGCTAGCCATATACAGACCAAAAAGAACCAAACAATAAAAACAGCTTATACAATTTTGTTCTCTCAAATACAAGCCTCTAGACAAGACAAAATATAAATACGAGAGACATATACTAAATAAGCCAAAAAGACTCAAAAGAGATATCCAGATCCTCCGCTTCTGTCACCAACTAGACAACTCACCGAGGTGGGTTGCGACCTGCATCTGAAAAACACAACAGAAATATGGTATGAGAACCGGAGGTTCTCAGTATGGTAACAGTGCCCAGTGATGTAGGATATAAGACCCCGGGACGCCAAAGACAATCCTAAGCTCTATATCCATCACAAAATTTCAATCTTAAAGCATACTAAAACAGATAAGCATAGCTATATAAACCTTAACATAAATGAACCGGGTAATCTATCTTAGGAGATTTCTACTCTAACCAAATACCGCTGTCCCACAGCCTTCACCAACCTATCCTCCATGCGATCCCATCGCCACCGCCTTCCGAACCTCCTCAATCCCAGTAGAAGACACAATTAATTACAATGCAAGTAAAACATAAGTAGGAGCATATAATACAAGTAGTTCAAGTAAACAAATAGACATGTTATTCAAGTAGGCATACAATTGCAAGTCGGCAAAACAAACAAGCAGATAAAAATGCACATGATGAATGCCTGTCCTACTGGCTGTGATATCACATTGTCGATTCAACTGCCAACCCGACACACCTCCATGGAGATGTTGCCTTTCAGAAATCATAATGGGAACCCCCGAGATATCGTGCTCGGATCACCGTCCCGGATATAGTGCCAGCACACTATAGTGATTCCGAAAGGAAGCGAGCGGGATACTATTGCCACGGACCTCACATCTCAACACAAGCAAGACGAACCACCGCCCTTACGCCGCCGCCGCTACCTCGACAGGCGGGATCCAACAGCTGTCCCTACTGGGCGCATAGCGTATCATATACTCAATATAAAATCAATACTTCAGTGGTTTTCAGAAAACAATTTCAGTATAACATGGATCCATCATCTCATTCAGAGTCCTCAACTCATCTCGCCCACTATCAATTCACATTTTAGTTTCCAAACTCAACAGTTCATCATTTCTCACTTCACATATCAATCTACCTTCACACACCATCGAACCATCCTCATTACACTCGAAACCCAAGCCTCCGTTTTCTAATTTTTCAAGATAATATCATTTAAAACCCTTAGATTCTTTTCCATGTTTTAAATATCTAAAACTAGGCCCAAGAGTCCTAAAATAGTGTTATAGAAGCTTGCAACCTTGTTGGAAAGGTGAAACAGTTGAAAAACAAAGTTGAATTTGAGAAATAGGACGTGTGCGTATGCACATGGGTGTGCGCGCGCACGCCCTGGAAGTTTAAGATGTGTGCGTACGCACATGGGTGTGCGTACACACAGGTACGAAATTTCACAGGTCTGTTCACTCGCACAAGGTGTGCTAGCGCCCCCAACAGACTGACCTTCCCAACTTGTGTGTGCGCACAAGGCTGTGCGTGCGCACAAGGCTGTGCGTACGCACAGGTTGTAAATCCTCATTGGTTGTGTGCGCGCACAGGTTGTGCTAGTGCTGCAAACAGGAAGCCCTTCCCTGCATGTGCATACGCACAGGTTCAAGATTTCACAAGGTTGTGCGTGCGCACAAGGCTGTGCGTGCGCACACAAACCAGAAATCCTAAATTCTGCAGCAAGCTCAGAATTCAGATTTTTACACCAAACTTTGAATGATCATAACTTCCTCTACAAAAATCCAAATTTTACAAACTTTATATTGATTCGAAGATTTTTCAATAAACTTCAATTCTAACAAATTTTCAACAATTTTTAAAAACCGATGCATAAGTTATGACCAGACAAAGTTTACCAAGAATTCATTTTTACCATAAGTTATAAACTTCAATTTTTACCAATTTCTTAATCCAAAATCACTCATTCCCTATTCAACACAGTCCCAATATACCTCAATCATATTCATATTCTATCTTACACTGTAAAGATGCACACACATTTCCTTCCTAGCTAAGCATCGCAATCTTACCTTCTGACGAAGACAGCAACCACGACCTCAGAGCAAGTTTCTTCTCAGCTTCTGGCACCAACTTTAACCGGCACCTATTGCTCTTCTATGTGTTGTATTTTTTGGAGAAACAGAGACGAAGGAGTTTGATTGTCTTTGGCTTAGGGTTTTCAGTAATTCTCTCACTCAAGTATGGGTCTTATGGGTATTGTATACGGGGATTCAACTGTGTTTAGAGGGGAGGTAACGAAACGGCGTCGTTTTCGTATCCGGAGACTTATATGTCCTGTTTCGAAAAACTCCCTGCCACGTGGGCTCCGTAACGGCCAGGTCAGCGCCACCTCTGCCAGGTCAGACTTTTCCGTCCAGTTCAAACGCCTAAATTCAACAGAAGGGTTGAAATGTCCACATTTTTTGGGGGTAAGAGACTTGAATGTATTTTCCTTTTCTTAAAGACGAAAATGTCCAAAAAAAAAGGTTAAGAACCTATTTGTCATTTATTTTTTTTTAAACTATAATATTAATATTAGAT
>NC_029787.2:131451938-131452823 GCF_000816755.2 Arachis ipaensis | reverse complement strand
ATATTAAGTAATTTGAATAATTTTATTTTTTAAAATGTTAATAAAATTTTAATTTTTACACGGGTCTTCACGCTAGTATACTTATACTAGGTGTACTTGTACGTTCTTGTTAGTTAACAAGTCTCAGGTATATCATGCTTTTCTTTAGTATAAAACCTATATAGAAAACAAACTATAAAATCAAAGAACTTCAAACTAATAATGAAACTGAATATACCTCAAGATGTTTTACTGATTTTTTGTACAAAGCAGGCATACATGATACATCACGGATTTTCTTTTTCATATACCCCTAAGCAAAATAGATTAGCTGAAAGAAAGCATAGACACTTATTTAAAATGAGTCTAGCTATATTTTCTATAGCCACTATACCTCTTATTTACTGGGATGAAGCTGTACTTTGTGTTTAAATTCAACACAAATCTAAGATAACATTCGACTAAAAGAACTAACATATTAAACTAAATGAAGTAACCATTGAATAATTATAAGTTTTTAAAATTTTATATTTGTCCACAATGATGATAAATTTATTGGTTGAAAATAATTTATAATATTTTTTTAATACAAGATAAATAGTAAAATTTGTACTAAAAAAAGATAAGATATAATTTATACTTACCCTTTATACAGAAGTATTATTGTATATAATTACTCATAATCCCTACATAAAGGAAGGTAAGCCAAGAAGATAAAGAAAAAGATCGCACTGACAGTCTTCATTAATGTTATTTTATCACTCAACCCCCAAATCAGAAATGAAATTAAGCACAAGGAATATAATTTAAACATCGAGAAAACTCAACATGTAATATGGTAAATTAACTTGTATGTGATAAAAATGATAAAATTTGTAATAAAAATTTATAAAACTTAAATAATTA
>NC_029787.2:131404716-131451904 GCF_000816755.2 Arachis ipaensis | reverse complement strand
AAAAAAAAAAAAGAGGAGAAGAGCAACGCGTCTTTTCTCCACACAAACACAACCTTCTCTCTCTCGCTTGCGCTCTCTCTCTCTCACACACACTGACACACACACTAACTCTCGAGATTTTCACATTTTTCAGCTAAAATTACCATTAATGCCCCTCCACAAAATCTGCGAGAACCAACACTGGACTCTGTCATGTGGTTGTGGTGGTGCTGCTAGTAATCTGTGACGGATTCACAGATCTCAATCCAATCCCCAATGGCGTGAAACTGGAGCACGTGTGCGCCACCTCCCCATCCTCGTTTTCTGATTATACCTTTTTTAACCGATTCCTTCCAAAAGCGAATACGACAAGGGACAACGTGGGAAGATGTCGGAGCTCGGAGGCGGCAACTGTTTTCCGCGTCTCTTGCTCGGTGTCAATGTCGGTCTTGCCCTTGTTGAAGGAATCGTTGCTTTCGTTGCGTTGTTTCAGGTTCCTCTCCTCTTTCTTTCATGTTTCAATTCGCGCCGGCATTGCTTTTCGGATATGAAATTGGTTCGTACATTTGCAAATTTTAGGGGTTTTTTTAGTGTCGTGCACAATTTGAGGGCTGTTTTGGTGGGGAAACGGGAATTGAAAAATAACGATGAAAAGAGGATGGGTGATTGGCGTAATTTGAAAAATTGGGGAATTTGTGAGAAGATATTCAGATTTCGAAACTTGCATTTTGAATTTTGATATTTTTAGCTGTTATATTGTTTTATCCCTAAACTGTAGCCTACTTTTTTTTCCTTGCCCTAGGAAAATGTTTTCTATATATGAATTCGGTAGCTTCATTAGCATCAATTGATATAGAAGAATTAGCATGGGATATATGATGTTATCATTAAGCAGTGAGTTCTGTTACCATGGTACGATTATGCAGGTTTTAGGGCATGATTCAGATTTTAATAACGTAGAAGTTTACTTTTGTAATTGCTCTTGATCATCATACGGTTTAAGAATTCGGCTAGTGTACCTTAACGTTGAGACATTAAGCTCTTGTATGCAAGAGTGTGCTGCACTGTAGTTCTTTGCCTTTACTTACTGTCTGTTTTTCTGCCTATGGAATCTCAGTTGCTTAGGATTCACTTGCGTAATCAAGAGCTTGGCTGGACTCGACAAAAAGTAAGTACATTATGCAAGCTATTATGTCAGAGATTGCTACAGTAGTCAGTAGGCCAGTGTTTTTTTTAACAGAATCTACCAATTTGAGTGTTTTCAACATGTAATAAGTGAATGAGTACCATTTACTGGTTAGTACTGTAGTACACTGCAGATTAGGTATAGCAATGGTGTTTGAATTATGTCCTTACTATATACCAGTTTCCAAAATGTGAAAGGGTTTAGTACACTGCATGGGGATATTAATCAATGATCCTTTATTTTTATTGTAAAGATCAGAAAATGCTTTTTTGATGCCAATCTCTGCTTTCAGGTTCACTAATTATTACTTGCTGCTATTATTTATGATTAACAGCTTCTGTATATATATTTTAGTTTCTCATGCTATGTAAATATGATGGGTTGCAGGTGTTTCATGTATTGATTGGCTCCTCTAATCTGGGTTAGTTGTATTTTAATTTTGTAGCTCAAATCTATTTAATACGTGCTTAACCTATTTTCTTGCACCTTGGTTTTATGCAGACATGATAACTTCTGGACATTATTTTGAAAAATAATGCTTTCCTGAATAAATTGTGAGCTAGCAATATTTCATATTTTATCCCAGCTGTTTTATCCTGATTCCATCAGTATTAAATTTCAGGTTACTTTGTTTACTTGGTGTTGGCACTTTTTGCTGCTTGCAATGGATGGAGATGCTGGTCAGACTCTTGTGGTTTTATCTTTATGGGTATGACCCCATTCTCTACTGACTAGACATCTACAATGAGTTCATATCCTTGATTAAAATGTTTGAAGTTTGAAATGTTGAAAATTGTTTTGCAGCTTTCCCCAAAATACTTTTTTTTGCAGCATTTCTTCTTCTTTTATCCTTCTGGTATGTAATCTTGCTTATTTTGGTGATGTTCGAATTTTTATACTTGAATATGCATGATGACTCACTAGAAGTGTTTGCTAGAGTAATTTTATATATAGCAAATATTTACAGTCTCTCTTAAGTGGTCTTTACTGTTATCTCTTATTTTTATTAACCTCTGTCAATGATTAGTTCCTTTTTACTTACTTCTCTTCTTTTGCTTTCCCTCTTTACAACTGTACTATTGATATATTGTTCTCTTTTATGGGAGCAATTCTCAGGCTTCATTAGTCGTTATTCACAAACAAGAATGCATCTTTTAGGAGTGGCATTAAATATTCGGTTTGGTGTTCTAGGATTTGCCAAGAACTTGTTTTTTGAGAATTTGCGAGTCAAATATATATTTGTCCTGAAATTGGTACTTCAAACCACTTACTATTCTGCCTTAACTATTTAAGAGTGATTCATGGTGGTAAAAGAGGGGTGTGTATGTGGGGGGATTGAGTCCTTTTGGGTGTTTTACTGTTTTTAGCTTCTAAGGTGGTTCTAGGTTGCATGTCCCCTTTTGTGCATGTATTACTATTATCTGATTATCCTTCATATTATTTTAACCTACTTTGTTCTCATTTCTGCCAATTATGAACTACTTTATGTTGTTACACTTGGGTTTCCCTTTGCAGGGTCGACCTTTGCCATCAGCCTGATGATGATGATGACTATGAAGGAAGTTTTATTGAAGAAGCTTTGTTAGAAAAAACTTCACATGCAAATTTAGCAAACATAGATAGCCATAGAAAGTGTTTTCCTGTTCGTCTTTCTCGTATTGGATATCGGCAAAAGCTTGTTATTTTGGTATGTGAAATTTCTTCTTTGAGTTTCTTCTCATGTAGTTATGCTTTATTCATTTTGTGGCATCACATTACCTGTTTCATTTGACAGTTATCTAATTATTTATTCTTTTCTGAATCATTTCCATTAATTTATTCTTCAGGTTACCTTGCTACTTTTCATCATCATGATGGCATTTGCTGTAATAATCTGGATTGGCCTAGGAGAAAATCCCATTGATTCTGAAGTGGCTTCTCGAGTATGTAAACAGTTATTTCAGTATTGTTTTATTATTTACCATGCCATGCAGTCATGCACCAGCTTTTGATAATATTAGTGTCATTGTGATAACTGACTTTTTTTTATGTTAATCATTGTTGCTATTCTTTTTCCTTGAATATAAACGAGTTCTTTTTATTTTTATTTATTTTTAAAAGCAAGTCTAAGCTTACGCTCTTAGTATGAAGCTTCTATTTATTTTGAGTTGATACCAAACTCGAAAGATATTGAAGGACCCTTTTTGCTTAAGTAATGAGGACAAAGAAATTATTGATGAAGCACAGCCACCCAACCTCTTAGCATATTTGCAAGAGGATGTGTGGAACCTTGTTAGAAGATTGTACATCCATATTGTAGATTCTTTTTCCTTTCAAAATATAGCAGGTTTTAGATAGGAATAATGGAGGTTTTCCCCAAAGTTTGCTGTCTGAAACGAATGAAAAAATTTGTGCTGTTTATTGATAGGATGATGATGAAATTATGATGCTCCTTTAATATATTTTAGGGAAATTATGATGCTCTGATACCAGTTGTTACACTGGAATTTATTTTAAGGGAAATATAGAAATAAAATAGAATAGTAAAGACAACAGAGGAACTTTGAGACTCCTCTTCTCTCCTAGCCTAGGCCTTTCCAAATCTTTTCCTACCTCTCACCTAATCAGCTCCTCCTTTTATTGCCTTCCCTCAAATTAATTATCATAATTAGCATTCAACTCCTACGATTACGCCTCCCTGATGCTCTCATCTGACTAATCCAATCATCAATTATTGTCACTTATGATTACACATTTCTCCTGCCCTATTATCCCTCCCTTTTCTTTATTGCTTCTTCTAGAATAATGATAAGGTAAAGGGATTATTTTCTTCCCTTTTTTGGCTGCCTTTGCTGCTGAGTCAGCATTCTCTCTCTCTCCAGGGTATGTAACAGTTTAGTTGATGGAGGTAGTATTAGGTTTGGTGAAGCTGCTGGACAAGTGGTGCTTAGTTATTGGTACATATGTGAAATTAGCTTAGGGCACTGAGCTGTCACTGTTATTCAGATGTGTGATATTCTCTTCTTTAAATTTGAAAGTTTTCATGAATCATGCATGCTCCCATAGTTTAGTCTTTCAAAATGTTTCAAGCATGGTTTAAATGACTATAAAGATCATGCAGGTATACTTGGATCTTTCTGCTATTGCAATGGTTTTGTTGGGAGCAGCTTTAGCATGTTATGGTGAGCTTCTTCTATTCAAGCTTTTTTCCATTCTAAAATTTTGTACATTTGGCATTGATTGGTACTTGAGTAGATGTTCTACTTTTTTTGTCCCGTGTAAATATATTTCATTGATTATCTATCAGGCTCATTGCTTAGCATTTGTGTAACTGCATTATGCAATATTGAAAAGATTTATGAATAAAATATGTTAATAAAACACCTGCTTTTTATGGTGACATGATAAGTTCTCTGTTTTGACCTTTTTTTTCAAAAAAAAAAAAAAAAGCTGTACACTCTCTTACCACTATGTAATTGTAAAATAGGAATCTTGGGAAGTAACTAGATGATAAAGATTAAACCATGTACAATACTACGGTACTTCCTACAGATCTGGCCGAATTGCACATGGATGATCACATGGCATTGACATAGTAAACATGTGTAAGCCATAGTTTGTTAGGTACATCTAATGGAAGAGCAATATCTGAAATTTTGGATGAGTTTGTAGTTTCAAAATGTGTATTATATATTTTGGATGAGTTTTGGTAGCTAGTGAGATGCCTACTTTTGTAGACACAGTCTAAAAGTTAGAGCTGAGCAACCTTCATCTGAAATGTGGAAGGTACTATGTTTGCTGTTTCTGCTGGAGTATTAGAAATATGCAACCTTTCTTTTTTATCTTTTTATCATTCTAACTTCTTCTTTTGGTTCCAAAAATGGTGTGGTGGGTCTGCCAGCGAATAGCACCCATAGCTTGAAGCGCACTTTATTTACTTCTTGATCTGTTGCATGCATACAATCTAATGACTTATGCTGTCATTCATGTTTGTGCATTAAATTTAAATAATAGATTATTGATGTATTCTGTTTCTCAGGTTGCAGGTTTAACTATTGTATCTGTACTGTGCTTCGTATCAAGTTCCTGTGTAGAGCTTTTAACTGATATTCCTGTATGTATGAATAAATGGTTCCGAGTGTTATTCTATGTCCTTTTTTCTTTTTGATAGGTTAATGATTTCCTTAACTTTTTCTATTGCAGTTACTGTATCACTGGCACCAGTGGCCTTTGAATGATATTTACGCCTCTCTTCTACTTGTTTTGTATTATTTCGTTGGTATGTGCTGTTTATTAGTTCTCATGGCTCATTTACTGGAATCTACTATTGATGCCCTTTCACAGTTTCATACTCTCATGAGAGTGATAATTGTGAAAATATTTTTCATGGTCTATGTTTTCCCTTCAACTTTTAGTTGAGTTTACAATTGGTAATCGCCTTCTGAAATGAATTTCATATCTCCTGTAAATCTGAAGCTTTCACTTCTCCCAGGTTCATCACTACCATCAGCAGTGGTACTGTGGGTAATGAGAGAATTGCCACCTGCAGAAGCTTCTAATGTACAGGAAGAATCAAGAACATTAACTTTTGTTGCTGATAGTTCAGTTGCTACTCATAATCCTCAGCGCTGGACTACAACAACTAGCATGCAGAATCAGGTACTATATCATGTAACTTAACCGTTTGTGCTCAGACTAAGTTATACTTGCATTATTCAGTCATTAATTTGTGATATAATGATGGACTCTCCCAATCTTCCCTATTTTTACCCCATGTCTTTACCTTTATCAATACAGAGAGTTCTGTTAAACATTGCATGATCCCATCCATTCAAAAATCTTTTATAATTACAAATATGTTGATATTAGAAAGGCAATGGATGAGATCATGTCAGATTTAGTTTGTAAGGTTCATGGGGAGCACAATCCCGTGATAACATAACTCAGAATTTTATTTATTTTATTCTTCAAATGGAATAAACTAAACTGACTATTAGAAGTTAAATATTCACAACCATATTGTTTCTGAATAGTGTGGATGGAAGGTGTATTTAAGTGATGATCAAGCATAAATAAAGAAATGGTGCATCTATCCAAGAATAATAATAAGGACAATTTTTAGTGAACCAGTATGGTTCACATGCTGCTAGTATGATGTTTCCTATATAGATTTTATTTTTGGTACTCCTATCCATGGTTTTTGTTGTTTTTATCATTAGTACCTCTATATCAGTTATGGTTCTGACTCCTTAAGCTAGCTCTGTTTTAGGTTACTTCAACTATTTCCAATTTATATGGGTTTTTATCGTTTTATTTGTTTCCAGGTAGTCTCTGTTTCAGACTTAAGTCCTACATGAAGAACTGTGTAGTAATATAAGCCGTGTTATTTTTGCAGGCATCTAGAGCGAGCCCTATATGAATATATGATCGATGTCATAACATTTTCAAATACATATCTTGTTCGGATGGACTTTTGGGCACACTCTTGAAATTTCTCAAGAATGTCAAACCCTGAAGATGCAAATGAGATAAAACAAAGCAGGCAGGTGCAAGTGCTCTAGGGCATCGAGATCTACGTTCCCACTGTATTTACATTCTAAATATAAATGTAAATATCAGCAATTTGATATATGAAAATTCCCTTCCTTCCTACTATACAAATTTTGGAATGCTAATGAATGTGTCATTGTTTTTGGGTTCTTTTTGGAAATACTCTTGTCCGATGTTAATAACACACTTGCAAAGTGAACATGTTCATCCACCCCGGTTTCTCGCTGAATCAATTTCTCTGTCACCCGACTAACTCCGGTAACTGGCTAGGACAAGTTATGTGGCTCGCGTTCACATGTGTTCTTGTTTGTCAAAACGTTAACAAGTGTTTTCTTAAAGTGTTTCTTAGCAAAATTCTAGAATAATATGCAGCTCGAGTCACAAACCACATATTTACATCAAGCCTAGTGAATTTTGATTGGTTTGTTCTCAATAATGGTTTGGAATCTCAATGGATTCTTTTGTGATGACTGGACAAAAGATCAAAGTAAAGGAAGATAAAATATTTGCGCTGGTATAGAATTTTAGAACCCCAAAGGTCAAGCAACTAGATGGAGTGTGAATCACTGTGGGACCTAAAACTGCATGAAAATTACAAGGCGAGCAGCACTGAGAGAAAAGTATTCGTTGGTGCGCCACTAACACCATAAAATTGGGGGGGTCTTGGGGACAGTAACCCACAATCAATAAATGCATGACAGTGCTCTGTGACTGTTTCTTGAGAGTTAAGACCCATCAGGCCATCACCAAGAATAATAAAAATAAAGGGATGGCCAGAACATATATAACAAAAATAATGACAATGGCAACTTGGTCAAGGTGATGTTACGTTCAAGGTCAACAAAAACGTGGTCTCCCTTTCTTGGTATCTCGACCAAATCCACTGGAGAACACTTCAAAAAGTCAACTTCGAGAAGCATGCTTCAAATTGAGCATGCGTGTTAAATAAAATCCAATGCAAGAATGTAGTAGTGGAAGACAAGAAGATACAAGTGGCATAAAGGACAAGTATAAAGGAAACCAGAGCTCAATCACATAAAATAAAATTTACAGTACATTAAACAGCATAATAAAATGTCTGACAACCTGAATATCCATTCAAAACGGAAATAAACCAACATCACTGCCAAACATAATTTAAGTACAGTTCAGACAGTAATTTCTTACACACTGCCATTGAAATTTATTACTTTGCAAGACCATTCCAATGAGCGGGAATTAGGAAGGTGGCGAGAATGGAAAGGCCAACCGATATATTGAGGAAAGTTTAAATTTTGCCAGAATTTCATGATCAGGGTCCAACTCCAAATTGCTCCACTTCAACCTTAAGAGATTTGAGGTACTTAACAGCTTCATCTAAAACAGCAACTGCATCCATTTGGTTACCACCGCCGGGCACAATCCTTCTCAGCATATTCACCATTCTCTTCATCTCCTGTTGCTTTTTGTGGTCACCCCTAGTCCCGGCAGACTTCTCTAGACTCGATGACAACCTCTTCTTTGATGGTTTTGAGCAGTAACTCGAACAAGTATCTGATGTACTTTCATAGTTGTCGTGAGTCCTTGCTGTGCTGACTTCTTCCTCATCCATGCTGTCTTCTAGTTCATCATCCATTTCCAAGCTCAGCAATGCAGCAATGTCATTAGAATCCTCTTCAAACGGAGATGACAAATCTCTTTCAGGTTGATTGACTTTACCCTTTTCAAAATCCTGGGGGCAAGTAGCTTGAAAATCAAAACCAGGAGTATTAAACTTATATGTCACAGCAGGATGGAACATCATCCTGCTCTGTTGATTTGTTTGATCAAAGATAATGAAATTCCTTGGGCAGACCTCAGACGGCTGCAATTTAACTCTTCCAAAGGGCATCACCTGCCTCATACCTGGAGGCAAGGCTACATCAAGGGTAGAAGCGAGTGGGGCATTCATATAATTATCAACTGATTCACCTGCCACAGGAAGTGGCATCTTTCCTGGGATAAAATATTCATGAGTCTGCATAATGATACTTTTTCGCTCTCACTGAGCAGTGAGTGAGGCAGTGAGCGGTATTGGTTTGACCTTTGCAACTGGCAATTATTCTGTACCAAAGCTGGATGGAAGTTTCTAAAAGGAAAGCAAAAACTTAAAAATACTAGGTACTAAAGTGAGCCCATCTAACAACTTTCTTCAAATTAAAACTTTCATATCTTCTTCAGCCTTCAATGATGAAAATATGGAATCCAATATAATGTAGTCCCACCCCAAACCAATGGTATGTAATACTAGACTACGTAACAGGTTTAAGTAACTGACGGAAATACTCAGCCTGCAAAAGAAAATAGTGTTGTATGAACAATAAATAATACAGCCGCAACAGACTCCCTTTATTCCAATCAAATTGCAATCCAGAAATGGAGAAGAATATTTACCTGGAAAACTAGCATCAATTGATTGTATGCTATAACACCAACACACATTGTAATCTGCCCAACTTCCCTCACAGCTCGGTTTCTTTTGATCGATGGCGCAAAGTTCATTCTCAACCAACCCAACAGTTTTGATAGTTAAAGAAAAGAGAGTACTAATAAAAGGAGTTTCTCTACACCTAATGGAGCTTCACCTACAACATAAGGAAAATATATTAGAACATCGGACATAAAGAGAAAGCCCCATATACAAGATGACATGAAAAGAGCAAAACAATAGCAGTGTTGTTCAGTATATTGCTTCATATACAGTAACTTACAAACTTGCTTACACATTTCCACTTCGCGAACCAAGCAAAAATCATAGGAAAAAACATATGGTAATAAATGCATTTTCTTTACATCAGAATTTATAGAATTATAGCCTGGGTTAAAAGGGAAACATTTATAAAATAAATGGCAGCACAAAATAGCTAACCTCAGCTAAATAAATTACAGAATCACACGAAAAAACACCACCAAGCGAACACACTTCCTGTTGTAAGGCACAAACAAAGAAACCCACGGCATCTTGATTCAGCTTGACTCCAGCTTAGCAGAAAATTCAAACTCAAACCTCAGACCTGAAAATGTTAAAGTATGGCTTCAATGTAAATGAAAAAGACTACTATGCACAACAGAGAACTAAGAAGCAAGAACCATAAAAAGGAACATGATTTATCCCATTCTGATTGAGAAAGATTCATAAACTCTACATATTAAACAAAACAATAAAAACAAAGCAGCTGAAACACCCCTCAGAACCAATCATAATTCTAATCTAAAGCTCAAAACCCATTATTTTAAAAGCATACCAAATGCACTAAACTGTATTGTTGCAGCCAGCTACACAGCAAGGCTCCGAACTTTGTAATAAAAAACATAAAACAGTACCAAGTCAATTTTACAAAGAAATCCCTAGCAATCAATAATCCCTAGCCAAGCAGGTTATTTTTTCTGAATTAAAAAAAGAACACATTTTAAGAAACAGATCTTCAAACTAACATCAGTCCAGCTCAAAGCAAGCAGAAAAAACTTTCCCTTTCTGAGAATTTGATAATTTTGAATGCAACAATTTGGGGTAAATAAATCAGCGAGAGAACAAGAGCTTACTTAGGGTTTATGAAGGAGGGGAGGATCAGAAAGAGAGTTGAAGAACGTGAATATAATATTTGGGCCTGTGTTTGGAGATGGGGAGCACTGAGCACTCGCAAGATTTGATTTTGAAGGGAGTGATGAGAGAGAGAGAGGAGTCAAACATGGAGAATCTGGGCCGTTGGATTGGATCAGAATGGGTCTCGGAAATGCACTTCCGTTCATCGCGGGTGAAATTCTGACCGTTGGATTAGAGCACGCGTGAAGAAGGGTGTGGGCCCCGTGAGGTTTGACAAATGCAATATATAAACTAGAATGGAGTAATAATAAATTCAAATAAATACTTAACTGCAGTTAAGTTAAGAGTTAAGATTTCTGAGTTCTGAATTGCTAACCCCAAGAGCTACTTTATTCAGGTGTGTTTGGGTGGGCAAAAAATATATATACTAAAGATTAATAGTATTTCAATCATAATTATTTATCTTTCATATAATGATTCTACAAGAACTAATTCCTATTCATATCTCCATATGTTATGTATCAAAATTGATTTTGAGTTAATTTTTTTTTTGGTGACATTTTGAGTTAATTTGTTTTATCAATAATAGTTTTGCTTTCTAAAATCACCACATAAGAGATAAATTAATTAAATGACTCTATTTATACTATTAATACATTAAAATTATTTTTCTTTACAACAGGTACATAAAGTTAGAACATTTGATAAAATAATATAATTTGTCAAAATCATAAAATAAAGAGTTATGATATGCCTACCTAACATGTCACTAGGTTGGGCAAACAAGGGTTGGACAACAACAATAAAGCTAGCTACAAAACATTTTTCTTCTATTAATGGATAAGGTGTTTTTTGGTAACAAAGAATCATGTAGTGTATTGTATATCATTTGTCCTATAGTTATTTTACTTGAACTTAAAATATTATATATAATATATATAACTATCAATATTACACATAATATTTGTTTTTTTTCATTTGTTCACCAACCACATGCATTATAGTGAAATCAATATAGCCAAACTTCCCTAGATTAGCACAGTGATAGTGTCTTAGATTCACTTGAAGATTATAACTTTATAAATGCAGTCGACATATACATTATATAATGTGGGGTCCCAGCAATTATTAACGAAGAAAATTTAGAAAGAATTTGCTATTGTAAAGTTATAGATAGATAGATAAATATGATTTATAATGGTTGGGTCATTGATGAATATAATGATGACCATGATGCCATAGTTAACTATCAAAATAGCAATCCCCTTTCGTGTGGTTCTATAAACAGATTAATCGCAATGATGCATGATCCGTGACTCTGTTTGGGGTAAAACTCTTAATTGTATTGCATAGCCCATTGATTACTTTTTATAGAAATATTTTGCATACTCTTACCACATATTTTAGGAAAACTTTTTTTTTTTTTTTACTAAAGATAGGAGACTCGAACCCGCAACCTCTTAATTGAGTATGGAAAGACTATGCCATTTGAGCTATTACTTATTGGCATATTTTAGGAAAACTTTAAAAGAGAGAATTATAGAAAAAATATATAATTAAGATCTACCATAAAAATTTATCGAAATACCGTGCATTGGTATACTTAAAAGGTTTCCATATTTTATATATGCTTTATATGTGTATTATAAAGATTTATATTTATTGATGCATTGTGAATTATGAGTTTATTTTTATGCACTGATTGTGTAAAGCATTCTACACATTCATACAATTACATCTTTTTTTTTATATAATTATTTATGCGATTAATGTAAAAAATAATTATTTTTATTGATATGATATTACGTAATTGGGTGCATATGTAAAACTATTTTACACTGATAGTGCATCAAAATTAAATTCTATGAATTGTATATAAAAGTAAAAATGAAACAATNTAATAAAAATATAAAAAAGAAAAAGTATAAAAAAGAGTACATCAAAATTAAAAACATGTCTTAAATATGTTTAAGAAAAAAAGAACTTGTACTATGAGTAATCGATTTTGCTCTATAAAGTACGAACACTTTTTTTATTTGTCGTGTTCCTGTATTGGACACACATTGATATTCGTCCGACATGCATGTTTTCTGTATCCAATCATGTTTTAATAAAAAATAAAAAAAATTTCGGATGACACACTTAAATACCATCATTTGTCAGCGTGTCCAATTTTATTCTTAACATGTATTCTTAAAATTAGTTTAGAAATAATATATATTATTATTTATTAAAACAAAAAATATTTTAAATACTTTTATATAGTTTAAAAAAGACATTAAAAATAGTTAACAAATCATTTTATATTATTAAAAAGTTAATTTATATTTTAATATCAATAAAATACTAAAATATCATTACAATTTATCTAAAACATACTTTATATTTTATATATATACCATATTTTCGCATTTTATAAAAATTTTAAATTCGCGTATCTCGTATCGGATCATATCCCGACATCCCGTATCCGTGTCAGTGTCCATGCTTCATAGATTTCTGCTGCAACAAATTGAAGTCAATATCTGACTAGGCAAAGCAACATATTAGTTCTTGTATTTAGCAATTTGTCTGCCACATACACCAAACTTGGAATCAAAGATACATAGATGTATATAAAATTATAAATGTCATCAAGTTCATCCTCCTCAAATTCCAAGAGAATTGACAATCTATCTGTCCACAATTTACTGCTGGAAATTATCAGCTAGTTGACATTGTTTTCAAGTATTTCAGATCTATTATCTCAATTTTGTTAGTTGTCAAACAGTCCAAACTACTGAAAGTGGCTATGTTGGATTATGCTGCATTTTCACAAAAATGTCAAGAAGCAGTATTTATTTCATTTTGTTGTTTTCTTTTTGGCTTTTTCAAAAGGTTCAATTGATATTGAAGTATTTTATTGAGTGATGTTCCCGTTTGGAGAACAAAGATACATACGTTACATGTAAAAGTGTCACCACCACTTCGTTTCATCTGAAGACATTGTCCATGTATCTCTACTAACTGTTAATCGACATTTATGTTGCAATTACTTCATTAAATTGCTATTATAATTAGCGGATCAAATTATAACATCCAACATTGGGCATTTGGTCTAGTGGTATGATTCTCGCTTAGGGTGCGAGAGGTCCCGAGTTCAATTCTCGGAATGCCCCCATTTTACTTCTATTTTACCGCTTCAGATGAACTCGACAGAAATTCCATGACGTTGCAATAATTGTTAATTCTAAGCATGTATTGCAGAATTCAAAGAACACGCCCCTCTTGTTTTAATTTTTAAATTCCTATATAAATTAATAAATGTCTTGTGTAAGTCTCATTTAAAAGTTATATGATAGAGGATTATATTTATGTTTTGTCAATTAAAAAAATTTGATTTAAGAAAAATCACTTCCGCAATAACATAACAAAAGATTTTGTTTTTGGTTGTTCTTTTATAAGTCTAAAATACTTATGACTTATCTACTGTATATAATTTGTTAAATTATTTAAAAAACTACAAACTACTAGTTTTATTAGTTCTTACTTCTTTGTTTGTCCTATTCCTATTCTTATTTAAGAAAATGTAAGAACTGACTTTTATTGGTCAGTGCTATAGCATGTTTTTTATTTTAGTTTTTAAAAAAAATTTCCTTATCGGTGCTGTAGATCGAAATTTATTATTTTTTTTTTTTGTATACAAAATGCCACATAACACCCAAAACAAAAAAATTACAAAACAGAAATTAATCGGGGTAAGGTAGTCCCTCTACAATTATCAGTTAAGATGCTCCTAAGTTTAGTATTTGGTTGATCAATGAAATGATATCCTGGTTCAGTAAATAAGCTTTTATTTGCCATGGAGTCTGCTCCTCTATTTCCTTCTCTGTAATTATGTACCAGTTTAGTTTGTCATTTTCTCTGGAGGAACTCCACTATTTTTCTCACTATTGCATCTGGGTGTTTATTGGAATTTGTTGCTCCTTTTATCACGTCCACCACCGCTTTGGAATCTACTTCTAGAATGATTTTTCTCAATCCCAATTTCTATGCTGTTTTGAGTCCATAATAAACCCCCCATAACTCTGCATAGTAAGCTGTACAATAACCAATATTTGCAACAAAACCTGCAATCCATCTACCTTGATAATTACGAATTAAACCTCCGCATCCAGCCATTCCAGGATTTCCCTTTGCAGCTCCATCTGTATTGACTTTCATCCAATCCTCAGGTGGACATTCCCAGCATATATTTGTTTCAATTTTGTTTTGCCCCTGACCCTCCTTCTTGAAAGCTTCCTGGAGTAGTTTCACCTGTTTTAGGATAAAAGGCAAATGTTGCATTGGTTTTTGGAATGGTGGATTGAATATTTCTTGATTCCTCCACTTCCATAACTACCAACAAATTACTAGAAATTGTGTATTCCAGTTTTCTTGTTTTGTGGTTCCAAGATCCATGGTAAGATTCCATCGGATCCAAGCATTAAAGGGAGCTCTAAATAAATCATGTATGTGCTCATGATGGATTAGCTTTACCCAAACTCTAGACGCCACTGGACAGTCTCGCAGCATATGTATTGTGTTTTTCTCTACACCAGTACATCTATGGCAGCTTGAGTTCATCCAAAAATCCATGCTCTTCTGTGTGAAGTCATGATTCTTTCACGGACGACTAGCCATATAAAATATTTGATCCTTTCGGGTCCTCCCCACTTCCAAATAATCCTCCAAATTTGGTCGGTTTCCTCTCCATGATTTTCAAGTATTCGATATGTACTTGAAATAGAAAAGTTACCGTCATTTGCAGGGTTCCATCTCAACCCATCTCTACCAAGTTCTGGTTCAGCTGGTGGTATAGCTCTGATCTTGCATAAAGTTTCCTCATGCAGAAATTGTTGTAGGAATTCAAAATTCCATTGCCTATGTATGACCGCCTCACTAACTGTCATATTAAGGTTTGTGTTATCAATAAGTTTTTTGCTATTCAGCAAAAGCGGAGGTTCATTCTTCACCCATCTATCTCTCCACAGATCTGCTTCCTTACCATCCCCTATAGAGTGAGAAATGTTTTGGTAGAACAGCCCCTGAAGTTTAGTTAACTCCTTCCATAACGGAGAATCCGTAGCACAGGCCTTCATATTATGTAGAAGGATTTTATCCCTTCCATATTTGTTCACCAGTGTTTGCACCCATAATGCCTCTTTATCAGTGTGAATTCTCCATAAAATTTTCAACAAAAAAGTAACATTCATAGTCTCCAGCTTTTTGAATCCTGTAAGTATAATACCCACAACTAATTGGCCCTAGGATCACTCACTCATATAAATGACACTATCATATTTTTCATCTCTCAAACTCACTAACACTCATAAAACCAATTTGTAAAATAATACAGTCCTCAATGGCTTTGTAAATATATCTGCAACTTGTTCTTCAGTTGGACAGTACTCGATCACAACTTCTTTTTCATTCACCAATTCTCTGATTTTGTGAACCCGAATATCAATATGCTTCGATCTTCCATGAAATACTGGATTTTTGCAAAGTGCAATAGCTGACTTGTTATCACAAAATATTGTTGTTGGAGTATTTTGTTTCTCGTTCAATTCCTCAAGAATTCTTCTTAGCCAAACTGCTTGTGTTGCACAACTTGCTGCTGCTATATATTCTGCTTCTGCTGCAGATAGTGCTACTACTGGTTGTTTCTTTGACGACCATGAAATTGCACCAGAACCAAGATGAAATACAAACCCTGAAGTACTTTTTCTTGTTTCTATATCTCCGGCCCAATCACTATCAGCGTAGCCAACAAGGTTTACTTCATTAGTATTCTTATAATAAATTCCATCATTTAAAGTACCTTTGATATATCGAAGAATTCTCTTTGCCGCTTGCAAATGGTTGGTACAAGGCTCCTCCATAAATCTGCTAAGCAAACCAACTCCAAACACAATATCTGGTCTATTCGCAGTTAAGTACCTCAGACTTCCAATCAAGCTTTTGAACTTCTCTTCGACTGGAGTAGAAACTGGTTTTGAGTGCTCCATCTGAAATTTCTTCAAAATATCATTTGCATATTTCTTCTGAGAAATGAAAATACCATCATCTCTTTGAACCACTTCAATGCCAAGAAAATAAGACATCAAGCCCATATCTGTCATTTCAAAGTGCTTTATCATAGCCTCCCTGAATTCTGTAATTATCTTCAAATTGTTGCCAGTAAAGATCAAATCATCAACATAAAGACACACGATCAAGATATCTCCAGGTTCAACGAACTTGATATAAAGAGTATGCTCAAACGGACATCTTCTAAAACCATTCTCAATGAAATAAGAATCAATCTTCTTGTACCATGCTCTTGGTGCTTGTTTTAACCCGTACAAAGCTTTCTTTAACTTATAAACTTTATCTTCTTTTCCAAGAACTTCATATCCTGCAGGTTGCTCAACATACACTTCTTCTTCTAAAGTGCCATTTAGAAATGCAGACTTAACATCCATTTGATGTATCTTCCATTTATTTTGAGCTGGTTTTTGTTTGTATCTCTTTGCAACTAATCTTGCTTTGAAACGATCAACTTCACCATTGGGTTTGTACTTAGTCTTGTAAACCCACTTTACTCCAATCGACTTCTTATCTGTTGGTAAATCTGTCAGCTCCCATGTGTCATTCTTCTCAATGGCATGAATTTCTTCATCCATTGCTTTCTTCCAATTGTTGTTTTTAGAGGCTTCTTCAAAGTTCAATGGCTCACAATCTGAAAATAGAGCAAAATTTATGATTTCTTCGTCGGACGGATCGTTGTCATTGCCAACTTCATAATATGCTAATCTAGCAGGTAGTCTTCGTTCTCTTTGCGATCTTCTAGATGATGCTGGTTGTTCAGTTGTGTCATGTTGTCTTTGTGTTCCAGTCCCACATGTCTTTCTCGTCAAACGTCACGTCTCTGCTGATGATCACTTTCTTTGTTTCTGGATTGTATAGCTTGTATGCTTTTGAGTCTGTACTATAGCCGATAAAGATACACTTTTCGCCTTTGTCATCTAACTTCTTCCTTAATTGATCTGGTACGTGGGCATAAGCAATACACCCAAAGACTCTGAAATGATGAATGGAAGGCTGCTTTCCACTCCAAGCTTCCTCTGGTGTTTTATCACGAACACTTTTTGTTGGACACCTGTTTAAAATATGAACTGCTGTTGTGACTGCTTCTGCCCAAAATTCTTTAGGCATTTGTTTTGACTTGAGCATGCACCTGACCATATCCATGATGGTTCTGTTCTTTCTTTCAGCAACTCCATTTTGTTGAGGAGTGTATCTAGTTGTTAGTTGATGTTGAATTCCGTGTTGCTTAAAGTATTCTGAACATGCAAGATATTCTGTTCCTCTGTCTGTTATGAGAATTTTGATTTTATAGCCACTTTGTTTTTCGACAAACGCCTTGAATGTCTTAAAGACATCACATGCTTCTGATTTCTGCTTCAGAAAGTATACCCATGTATATCTACTAAAATCATCAATAAAAGTGATAAAATACCTGCTACCACCGTTACTTGGAACTTCTACAGAACAGAGATCTGAATGCACAATTTCAAGTAATCTTCTAGCTCTCCAAGACTTTCCTGTAGGGAATGGATCTCTGTGCTTCTTTCCCAATTGACAAATCTCACAAACACAATTGGGAATATGAATCCGTGGTAGACCAGAAACAAGTCCTTTTCTTGACAGGTAGTTTAGGCCAGAAAAATAAAAGTGCCCAAACCGCATATGCCACAACCAGTTATCATCAAGTATCACAGAACTCATGCAAGAGAGATTAACATGTTGAATTTTTAACGGAAACATTCTGTTTGAAGTCATTTTTGCTTTATCAATGAACCTTCCATTGTTGTCAAATACAGTGCAATATCCACGATAAGTTATCATCTTATATCCCTTCTCAGATAATTGCCCCATACTCAGTAAATTGTAATCAAGTTCAGGAGCATAGAAAACATCAGAAATATAACTCAGAGAACCATCCTTCAATCTAATTGGTATGTGCCCTTTTCCTTCAATAGGGATCTTCGTACTATTACCAAACTTCAATAATAATTTAACGGAATCATCTAATGAAGAAAATAACTCCTTTCTACCAGACATATGATTACTGCAAGCATTATCCAAGTACCATATATTTTCATCTTCAGCACTTGAATTACTTGTAAAAAATAAAGTCTGAGTACCCGAATTGTTATCAGTATTTTGATGCTGATTTTCTGCAACGTGTGCTTGATTATTATTCATCACTTTGAATCTGCAATCTGCTGCTTTGTGTCCATACTTTCCACAATGAAAACAGTTGAAATTGGTTCTTTCTTGATGAAAATTTTCTCGACCTCTTCCTCGGTTGATAGGCCTGAAATTCGTTCCACCTCTTCCTTGATTAGGTGGTGTAAAGTTATTGTAACTTCCTTGGTTGTAATTGCCACGACCTCTACCTCTGAAACTTCCTCTACCTCTACTTTGAAAACTGAAACCACAACCTCGTCCTTCTTGTGTACGGCTTGATTCTGCAACGTTGTTGAAATTCACTCGGCTTTTCAGGGCTTCCTCAGTTGATTTTTCTGACTTCTCCAGTATTCTACTGATGTGGCTTTCCATGGTTCCTTGCAATTCTGCAATCGTCATAGTATCCATATCGTGGGACTCTAGTATCGTAGTCACCACATGGTCATACTTCATCGGCATGGTGCGAAGAATTTTCTCCACCACTTTGCTATCGGGCATATCTTCTCCATAGACTCTCATCTTATTGACAAGATCTGTAACACGAGTAAAATATTGCTCAACAGTTTCTGAGCTCGACATCTCATACCTTTCATATTCTCTTCTCAAAGACTGTAGCTTTGCTTTCTGAGCTTTATCTACGCCTTTGTATGACAGCTTCAACGTGTTTCATGCTTCCTTTGCACTTTTGGAATTTGCTATTTTGCCAAACACCGTATAATCTACTCCTTGATGAATTTGAGATAGCGCCAATTGATCTCTCCTTTGTTGGGCAACATCTGCTCCTTCTTGCAAACCCGGTTCAATAAAATTTCACAGGTTTTGGGCCTTCAAATGGGTAGACATCAAAGTCTCCCAATAACTATAATCAAGTTTCCCATCTAACTTGGGACCGAACCACACAATATTAAAAGTGTTTGCCATACCGACTCTATGATAAACAACTATGTGAGAACTCTCTCACACCTCACAAATTCTCAAACACCAGACGCTGTATTAACCAGCTCTGATACCAAATGTAAGTATAATACCCACAACTAATTGGCCCTAGGATCACTCACTCATATAAATGACACTATCATATTTTTCATCTCTCAAACTCACTAACACTCATAAAACAAAGGAGAGAATTTTCACATTTCAAAACATACACATTTCATTATTGAACACACAAAATACATAAGGCATATGTGCCTTTATATAGGCAAAGTTTTCTACTAAAATAATAATTTATGAATCACAAATCAATTTTGTAACGACCACCATTTTATGAGTTGGCTTCATGAATCTTCTTTCAACTTGCATTCATGTTGTTTCCATAATCTTCTAATTTCAATTCAATTTGATTTTGAGTTTCTTCAATGTTGTAGAATGTTGTAGTTGTGCAATTCTCTTGAATGTTCTTAGAAAATCTTCAAGCTTCCAATATTAGCTTCTAGCAATATCTAACCAATTGATGATTATTTGTATTCAACTCAAACTTTGCTTCTTCAATTCTTTAACCATGCTTCATGAAAATTCTAATCTATGCAAGTTGATTTAAAATTTTTAATCAACAAATCCCAATCCTCCCAAATATTTTGGTTGGCAAAGAGTGTTCCAATTAACAGCATGAAACTTTCTGTTCTCCATATCACCACCCCAAACAAATTTTCTTTGCATTTTTTCAATTTCATAACATATTCCTTTTGGAATCTTCATATGCATCATATCAAAGTTCATAGAAGGGCTTATAACGGATTTGGCTAAAGTTATCCGCCCCGCAAAAGATAAACAACTACTTTTCCAACCCTTCAACTTTCCTGCTACTTTATCAATTAAATTCTTAAATTTCTCTTTACCTTTTCGGGCATTGGTTAGCATCGCTCCGAGGTATCTTCCCAAGCAATCTGCTTCTATAAAACTGCTTTGGTTTTTTATTTCCTCTTTAGTTTGTCCTGTCACATTTCTGGAGAAGAAGATAGATATTTTTGTAACATTCACCTGAAAACCTGAGGCAAGCCTGAACTCCTCAAAAACCCCTTTTACCACATTCATTTGATCTGTAGAAGCCTCCACAAAGAGCAAAAGGTCATCTGCAAAAAGCAAGTGTGAAATGGCTGGTCCTTGTCTCTCAGCCCTCATTGGTTTCCAACTTCTTTCGTTGACCTTTTCCTCTATGAGTTGTGATAGTTTATCCATTACAATGACAAAAAGATACGGAGAGATCTCCTTGTCTTATGCCACGAGTTGGAAGGAATTTCTCCAATTTGCACCCATTCCACAAGAGTTTATAAGACACAGATTCAACACAAGATATTACAATGCGTCTTAGGTGGTGTGGAATTTCGAATTCTTCAAGACTCCTCCGAATGAAATCCCACCTTATACGATCATACGCTTTTTCAAAATCAATTTTTATAGCCATAAAAGTTTTTCTCCCCCTTCATCTTCTTCATGTCATGAACCATCTCTTTGGCTATAATAATATTATCATGTATAGTTCTTTTTGGCACAAAACTCTTGGTTAGGGGCAATCCTTGTGGCTAAAGTGGGTTTAATTCTCGCAACTAAGATCTTTGCAATGCATTTATATACCACATTACATAGAGCTATTGGGCGAAATTGTGTAATAAATTCAGGCTGAGGAATTTTAGGTATAAGAGCAATTAAAGTTTGGTTAACCTCCGCAATAGCTTCCGGATTCAGCCATAAATACCTGATATATGAGCAAAACGCTTCCTGCACCAGTTTCCAATTCTCTTTAAAGAAATGAGCAGGATATCCATCCTCACCTAGGGCCTTGAGGGAACTGATTCCAAACAGTGCTTTATTTATCTCATCATGCTTGAGATTAGCTTCCATAATAGCCAAGTGTTCGCTCTCCATAAGCGGGTATGTGAGTGTAGTGTTTAGTTGAAAACTTTGTTGTTGATCTTCAGTGTAAAGGTCATCAAAATGTTTTATTACTAATCCTTTGAGACATTCTATATCTTCACACCATTTTCCATCACTATTTCGCAATTTAACTATACGGTTCTTCCTTCTTCTTATCAAAGTTTTTGTAAAGTAAAATCTTTACGATCACCCTCTGTAATTCATAGCTGCCTTTTTTGTAGCCATAGGAGTTCCTCCTGCTTCAATATTCCCTCTAATTCTTCCGTGAGTTCTTTCTCCAGCCGGTATAGAAATTGATGCTGCCATACTCTGGAGATTTCTGTATCCCATTCAATCTTCTAAGAACTCTCTCCTTTCTTCTGAACACATCCCTAAGCACCTCTTTGTTCCATGTCTTCAAAAGAGTCAGTGGGCTTAAGATAGATGCTAACCACAGCATATATAATGGGCTCACATTGGACTCTTATTGGGCTTCCATAATTCAGTTTTGCTCAATACATTCGTCTTTAATTTTTTTTTTTGCGCAACTGTCACTATCGTTTCGCAATTTCGTTTCCATTTTCCCGCGAATGTACCTACACCGTTACCGCCGTGGCGATGGGGGAAACTGCCCCCGATAACCGACGCCCGAAGCCACATCAGAACCCATTCCAAAACCCTGAGGGGTTTGTTTCATCTGTACGATTCCAACCTTCCAAATCGCAAATGGCGCTCCCGCATGGCTTGGCTTCCCGGAAGTTTTCGATGCGGAAGGTTTCGCAGAATGCTCTCGTGGCACATACAGGCTAATTCTTGAAGCACTTTTGGCATTAGTGTTTTTTTTTTAGTTAAAAGAGTTTGAAATTACAAAGTAGTTAGGGTTCAAATATGATTTTCAATGTCTAGAAAAGAATCTACTTTGTTTTGTTCTTTTGTTTAGTTGTGTAGGTGAATGATTTTGTGCATTGTTTTTGTATGATTTAAAAATGCCACTTCCAGGAATGAAGGAAGACAAGTGGGGAGATTGTTATGATTTTAAGTGAGGTTTTGGATGCCTCTCGGGGTATATAAATGAAGGCTGAAGAAGTTTGGATTTTACTGCCAATAAGTGATTGGTCAAATGCAGAGTATGGCTTGGTATTCGGTTTCACAACTTGGGGTATGTTCTTGTTCCTTCATTTACTTGGAAGGTGGTGTGTGCAATAGAGAAAAAAGTGTGTTGATCTAATGTCAATCTGAATTTAAACAATTTTTCTTTTCTGTTAAAATGATGTTTGCACTTTTTTTTCAAAAAAAAAAAATTGTTGTTTTATGGCACATATTATTATTATAATATAATAATATGTCTGGAACTTTTGGAGATTATTTAGAATAACCTTGAGAAGTTGCTTATTGATTTTGATTTCTGTACTAACTTTTATTGAATTAGCCTTTCTTTTGCCCCCATTAAAACACGATATATGATACACTGCTTCCTAAGGGTTGCTGCTCAACCTCAACATAACAATTTGTAAAAATTTCAGAACAACTGAGTTCTGAAACGACTTTGGGGTGAGGAGGGGGATACACAGGGATAACTGCATTTGAATAGTGGCCATAAACAATGTACTGAACATATTATCTCTTTCTTTTTGACATTTCTAATTTTAACTTTCTATCTTATCGGATTGATGTAGCCATTGATCAGGTTTTGGAGAGGATGCTTCAATCTGATGAAGTAAAACCATGTCTAACTGTCTAAGAAAGAAGATTGGAGTGATGTTCTGATCGTACCCATTAATTCAGTTACCGAATGCAGCTGTAAGTTATTTATTTATTTATTTATTTATCTTCTTTTTTTTTTAATGTAATCTGAATTTCTGATGCAATCTTTTCTAAATTATTTAATTGCGGGAGCCAAGTGAATTCAGTATTAACAAAGACAAGTTAACAAAGACAAGTTATTGACAGTGTGTAATTACTTGAAATATCAAGTTTGTTTTTCGTTTTTTTTTTTAAATGTTGATTTTCCTCCTCAGTCTCAATGAAATTCTTGTCTTAAAAAAAGAGTAATTAGCAAACGATCACTTTGATACCCAAAAGTTATAGGTGATATAAATTTAGCACTCTAAAGAAAGTTGTCATTAGTTTAGTCCTTCAATAATAAAAAACTATAGAGAATGATTAGATGTGGGCTAATATGATTGAGGTGCAAAAGCCAAAAGCGATATTATCACTTGTATGATTGAGGTGCTCAATTAGTCTAAACTTCCTTTGAAGCATTAAATGGATTGAATTTAGTCATATATTTGAAAGAAACAAATAACCTGACCAATTTTAAAACCCATAAAACAAAACAAAAAGCTAACTGACCGTAATAATAATAATAATGATGCTTGATTATTCTTTTATTTCTGCAAATATGGTCAATTCTAGATTTGACCCTTATAGATAGAAGTTTGATTTAGGTCCAAATATATTTCAATAACCATTTATTTTAAGTTTTTGTCATTATTTTGTTTGTTTTTGGTCCATATAAAGAGTTATGTTTGTTTTAAATGTCTTGTATTGGTATCATTCAAAAGTTGTATAACAGGGGATTATATTTATCTTGTCAATTAAAAAATTTTATTAAGAAACTTCTTCAATAATATAACAATAAGATATTATTTATTTTTGTTGTCTTTTTGTTTGAAAATTTAATATACTTATCTACTGTAGATAATTGGAATAGAGAAAAAGTGGTGTACAAATTTTTATTTCTAGAATATTTTTATTATGTATATTATCTTTTTCCAATTGTTGTGTTGAGGCACTTATTTCTCTAAGTTATATACTTGTGAGTTATATATGTCTATACTCCATATTACATATTCTTTGTGAAATTCTCAGATTAATAAGTCCTAATTCAAAATTTATTGAGGGCTATGTGTTTTTTTTTCGGTTTCAGTCACTAAAGGATAACGATATCGTTTGTGTTTACTTTATCATCTTTATGTTTTACTTTTGTATGAGCAAGACTTGCTATACTTGTCTGACATTTGTGTTGTTAATGAATGAATCGAAGTTTCTGATGTAGGTTTATGTTGCAGATGAAGTCTTGCAGCTGTGAAAGTTGGGTGGCTGAGCAGTTTGGGGTGAAGAAATTCAGAAAATAGCTACTTGGATGAATTCATGGAAGGTATTCATTCTTTTTCCCCCTTGATAGCTAAGAGATGTAAGAGAAGCCGAAGATAGTAGATCATAAAGTCCAAAAACCAAAGGAACAAGGTAAAAATTAACACCTGAAAAGATCACTAAAGGATAAAAATACACTCCATTTGAATAACAGTTCCAACTCTCACATTATCATGGTTAGATTATTTATTTTTATTCTTTTCCTTGTTCACAGTGGGCACATTCTTCCCCCACTCAAGGCCACACTACTCTTTATTTTCTCTTTTGCCATCATTTTGGGTTGGCCCAACTTGATTCTTGATAAGGTACGTTAACCAACTCTGTTGGCTGGATTTCGCAGTGTGGGGTAGTTTGTGTTTGTCCTCTCTCTAATTATCTACTCCTTCATCGATTAATGCCACTCATTCGCTGTTAATTATATAAATCTTTTCTGCTTAGTGGTGTACAAATTTTGCTCCTATCACTCTTCAGCATCATGCTGATGCTGGATCCAACATCGTGATGAACGTGACTAAATAATGCATATAGCTTTCTACCAAATAATTGAAATTTATAAGTTCTCAGAACTGTTCAAGTTCTTAATTATTAGCTGTCTATACAATTATGCTTACCCAATCCTATTCGCAGTTGTGCTAGTATACAACTATGCATTAGCTATCATTAACTTTATTTATCTACACATTTTGGACGGTAATTTCGTAAGAATGGCAGAGAGGAAAGAAAACCACTAACTCCATAGTGCAGTCAGCTCTCAATGTCCCTTCACAGGAAGCATAAGCGTGTCATAAACAAAAGCTGATGGAAAATTAAAAATAGAAAAAGAAGTATATTGTTTGATCAGGTAACAGGATTTCACAATGTCATGTAAAAAGCGGTATTAGAGGTCATTTGTGTTTATACAACACATGTGATCATTTATGTTGCTCACTTTTCTTATTAGAAAAATTCAGCTGATATTAGTGCTAAATTTTGGGACAAAGCAGTCAATTTAAAAAGCAGTAGAGTGGTGTTTCTGAATTTGCAATAACTCTGGTGCACAGACACCAACAAAAATGAAGGACCCAAGACCACATTTGACTGTTTTCATAATTGTCCTTTTATTTTCATTCGTGTCTTGTGTGTCTCATACTGAAGAAGACTTCCTTCAGTGTCTTCAACTTCATAACTCCGCATCAATCTTTAAGCTTGTCTACACCAAAACCAATTCCTCCTATTCATCTATACTCAAGTATTCTGTTCACAACCATAGATTTGCCACCAAAACAACCCCTAAACCCCTTGTCATTGTGACACCCCGGCATGCTTCCCATGTTCAAGCCACCATAATTTGTGCCCGACGCCATGGCTTGCAGATTCGAACCCGAAGTGGTGGCCATGACTTTGAGGGCATCTCCTATACTTCTCGAGTTCCATTTGTTGTCATTGATCTCATAAAGTACAGAAAAATTGAGGTGGACATAGAAAAAAGAACTGCATGGGTTCAAGCCGGGGCGACTATAGGTGAACTTTATTATAGAATCAATGAGAAAAGCAAAACTCTGGCTTTTCCAGCGGGTGTATGCCCCTCTGTAGGAGTTGGTGGACACTTCAGTGGCGGTGGCTATGGATTCTTGATCCGTAAATATGGCCTTGCTGCTGATAACATAGTTGATGCTCACATGATTGATGTGAAGGGAAGGCTTCTTGACAGAAAAGCTATGGGTGAGGACCTTTTCTGGGCCATTAGAGGTGGTGGTGGAGCAAGCTTTGGAGTCATCCTAGCATGGAAGGTCAAACTAGTTTCAGTTCCATCAACCGTAACAGTATTCAGAGTTAAAAGAACATTAGAACAGAATGCAACTAAGCTTATTCTTAAGTGGCAGCTTGTGGCAAGTAAAATTCATGAGGACATAACCATTAATCTCATATTGCAAAGGGTGAATTCAAGTAAAAAGGGAGAGTTAACAACACAAGCCACATTTGAAGCCGTGTTTCTTGGAGGTAAGGATCAACTCATTCCCCTGATGCAAGAAAGCTTCCCAGAATTGGGTTTGGTCAAGGAAGATTATACCGAGATGAGCTGGATCGAATCGGTTGTCTTCATGATTAGAGTTGCTCGATCCCTTAGTTATTTGCTGCAAAGAAATCCAACTTCAGTGCAAACTAATTATAAAGCAAAATCTGACTATTTGAGACATCCCATTCCTGAAGATGGGTTAGACGGAATATGGTCACTGTTCAATGAAGATGAGGGCAAAGGTGTATTTATGCAATTGTTTCCTTTTGGGGGCAGAATGGATGAGATTTCTGAGTCTGAACTTCCATTTCCACACAGATCTGGAAACTTGTGCTTAGTTCTTTACCTAGTTTTTTGGCAGGAAGAAGGGGATGAAGCCGCACAAAGGAACATCCATTGGCTTAGAAGGCTATATAGCTATATGGAACCGTTTGTTTCAAAGTCCCCTAGAGCTGCATATGTCAACTATAGAGATCTTGACATTGGGGTCAATAACATTAATGGCTACACAAGCTATAAGCAAGCTAGCGTTTGGGGTGAGAAGTATTTCAAGAACAACTTCAATAGGTTGGCACATGTGAAGACCAAGGTTGATCCTCTTAATTTCTTCAGGTATGAACAGAGTATACCTTCACTCGTGTCAAAGAGTCACAAATAGATAATGTAAGATCTAAAATCTTGGAATGTCAGCAGCATATATAATCAAATAAGCTGCTTTATTCATTTGCTTCTGTGTATCAGTGTATGGAGGGTGTCCTTCTTCCATAACAATATTATTTCAGAGGCTACTTCAATGCCTAATATATATTTTGCATGAGGACCTTGAGAGCTTCAAGATGGTTATTTATAAAAATGAAAAAATATGTTTACTGTGTCCTAAATTTTTCTTATCCTGAATCAAAATGAGTGGAAGAGCTTGGGAATATTCTGGCAGTGCTAACTCTTAATTGAAATCCCAAATTAGCTTCTTAGCCGTGATCATAAAATGGTTATGCAGATAATCATTACTTACAAGTTGGTGATGATTCTGGATAAACATTGTGATCCGGCTTGCTTCAACAATTTTGAGGGCGCATAAACTCCTACTTAGAAGAAAGATAGGAAAAGCTTAAGATAATTATGAACAATTACTAACAATTATATGCAATTTGTTAGGTTGGAAGGTCTAAAACAGAGAAAACTTATTGCCATTATGTTGCTCAGTATAATTGATAAGTGCACATGGGATGTGTGAATCATATTAGACAGACAATCTCATATTGAATTTGCTATTATAAACGTTTTAAATGTAAATATAAGAAAGACTATCTCATATGTGAATCATAGATGCTCTAGAGTTCTAAATGTTTTAAAACTTCGGATGTTTCTTTTTTGAAAATGTAAATTATAAAAGAACAAAAAAGACATGTCTTGTATCGCCTCAACAATATAGACTATATGTTGATTTTAAAAAAACTTTAAAGATTAAAACATTAAAGATGAAATTAAAATAAACATAAAAAATATTTTTAAAATTTTTCAAAATCTTAAGAAACAAAATGTATACTCTACACAAAGACTTTTCAATTGTTACAATATTTGTCACAAAACCGACTGAAGGATTTTGATTTAAAAAGACACAATTACACTAAATTCAAATTCAACGCACGATATTTATTTATTGGTTGAATTTTATTCCAGGATGTCAATCAGCATAGTTGACTTTCACACGTAGAAGAATTTGACTGGGCAATACTACAATAATTCCGAGAAGTTTACACTAAATAATGGAATCCTGAATACTGAATAGAGACAAACAACTATGAACTATACTTTGTTGTAGTCCTATCTGAGGTAGATCCTGCCTTCAAATTTCAAAAGTGATAAGCTCCATCAAAAGTGATAAGCCTCAGTAAACATACCAGTTAGTCATACATATTCAATTACACGACTTGTCTAAAGTCTAAACAAGTAGTTTGCGTGTGAGCGAGATATAAGTTGATTGTAGCGTTTGTTAAGTTGAAGCTTCTTTAGATATATATTATCCATGGAAATAAATATATATCTTTATTGTTCAAGACTTGTCTAAACAAATTTTCAACAAGTTTGAGGATTCTATATATTTTTCAAAATAACCATCTGTCTACTTTTACGTGATTGAATTGTCTCCCACTGCATGATCAAAATTGATTTTTAATCTCTTTTATTCTTATATTAACACTTTGATTATAATGTTATTTTTAGGTAGTGTTGAACTTCAATATCATATAAAAAAATAAATCTTCATTCACACTTTTGGGTACGTATCAAATTAAATTACCTAGTATTGACTATTATATAAATCTGATACTCATATACAAAGCACACAATAGTATTCTCAACACAAAATATAATGAAATTTATAAGTTGTTATTTCATTGTTCTTCTGTTCTCTTTATCCTTAACATGTTCATCAGCAAGCACACTTGATGATGATACTAACAATAACGAAAACTTGGTGGAATGCCTTTATCAATATTCCAATAATTCAACATCAACATCTAAGCTTGTTTACACAAAATCCAACTCATCATACTCATCCGTACTCCAATTCTCCATTCAAAACCTCAGATTCGAAACGAACACAACATCAAAGCCCCTTGTAATCGTAACACCCTCAGAAATATCCCAAATCCAAGCCACAATCATATGTTCGAAACGCCATGGCATGCAGATTAGAACTCGAAGCGGCGGCCATGACTATGAAGGCCTCTCATACGTTTCAGAAGTTCCGTTCCTCATCATTGACCTCATCAACTTGAGTCAGATCCACGTGGACGCAGATAACCGTACTGCATGGGTCCAAGCTGGTGCAACTATTGGTCAACTTTACTATGCAATCAGCCAAAAAAGCAAAACCCTAGGATTTCCCGCCGCCGTGTGCTCCACCGTAGGAGTTGGTGGGCAATTCAGTGGCGGTGGCTATGGATTCTTGATGCGTAAATACGGCCTCGCTGCTGATAACATCATCGATGCTCACATTATTGATGTCAATGGTAGATTACTTGACAGGAAAGCCATGGGTGAGTTTTTTTTTTTTCTTCATTTAACTATAATGCTACATCTTGTCATTTATTTAATGAATTTAATTTTGATTTTATATGTATTTAATTATGAAGCAACTTAATAAAAATAGAATTTTTTATTAAATAATTGAGTAATCATCTTTTACACCACATGTGAATGATAATTCAAAGAGACAAATATATTAAATACTTGATTTTATATTGTTTATTAATAAATCAAAATTAAACTTTTATATAATATATTCTATCTTTTATGAAATTGTCAAAATATTACAAACACTAGTTTTATATACACATCTCTTATTTTTCACTTTTGATATTAAAACTTAAGTGATAGTTGAGAGAAGATAAAAAAAATGTTGTATTTTATAAGTTTAATTTTGATGTATGGAAAGTATAAAATATTTTAAAAAAAATGTTAAAGGTTATTGAAATTTATTGTTTTTTGCTATCAGTGTTTAAAAATATAAGATAAAGTATGCTGTTGGATTATTAGATTAAAGAAATTAGACTAAAAAAATTGAGATAATAGTTAAATGATAGTAAAAATTAATAAATTCTGATGGTATTTTAGTATTTTTTATATTTTACCTAATCATACAATTATATCTGGAGGAGTGTAAGGGGTTAGCAACTTTTGTTATTTGTAGCCATCAAGTAGCTAAGCTATCAATGATGTTTTTAATGGTGTGAGATTTTATCCAATGGTGTGAGATTACTCACTTTTCTTTTAATGGTTATATGTTGGCCCAAATTTAATAAAGTTGCTGGTTTCTAAACTTTTCTTTATATCTATTCTTTTTGAATAACTATTTAACTATGATGTGACCTTAGATATACGTGGAAAATTATTTTATATAAAAAAATAATACAAATATTTAACAAACGCAGGTGAGGATCTCTTTTGGGCCATTAGAGGTGGCGGTGGAGCAAGCTTTGGAGTAATAATTTCATGGAAGATAAAGCTAGTTACGGTTCCATCAACTGTAACAGTGTTCAGAGTTGCAAGGACTCTAGAACAAAACGCAACGGAGCTTGTTCATAAGTGGCACCTTGTGGCAAATAAACTAGACGACAACCTAACCATCAGGATCATCTTGCAGAGACTGAACTCATCATCATCAAGTAATAAACAAGGGAGTTTAACAGTACAAGCCACATTTGAATCCATGTTTCTTGGAACTGTGGATGAACTCATTCCACTGGTGCAAGAACGCTTCCCTGAATTGGGTTTGCTTAAACAAGATTGCTCTGAGATGAGTTGGATCCAATCAGTGCTTTACCTGGGTGGTTTCTCAAGCAATGAATCCCCTCAAGTGTTGCTGAACAGAACTCAATCTTCTGTGTTTTATTTCAAAGGAAAATCAGATTATGTGACGGTTCCAATTCCTGAGTCAGGTCTAGAAGGTTTGTGGCCTCTGTTTTATGAAGATGAGGCAAAATATGCACTCATGATATTCAATCCTTACGGGGGAAGAATGGATGAGATTCCAGAATCTGAGATTCCGTTCCCACATAGAGCTGGGAACATATGTAAGATTCAGCATATAGTGTATTGGATGGAGGAGGGGGATGACGTGGCAGAAAGGCATATGAATTGGATTAGAAGGGTTTATAGTTACATGGAACCTTTTGTGTCAAAGTCCCCTAGAGCTGCATATGTCAATTATAGAGACCTTGACATTGGGGTCAATAACAAAAATGGCTACACAAGTTATAAGAAAGCTAGCGTTTGGGGTCTTAAGTATTTCAAGAATAATTTCAATAGATTGGTACATGTGAAGACCAAGGTTGATCCTCTTAACTTCTTTAGAAACGAACAAAGTATACCTTCTCTTTTGCCTCTGGGACGCAAATAGGATAGAAAAATCTTTATAGGAATATAGGATGTAATAAAAAGTAATTAGCTGCTTTAATTTGTTAAGTTAATGTTTTTGTGCATGTGTATCAACTATGTATATGTATTGTAATTCGGTAATATATTATTGTTATTATTAGTGCTATTGTTGTTGAAAAAGAAATTGTAGAAAGGCCGAATGAGGATAAAAAATATTTTTTATCTGTGTATAGATATAACTCCCGAAAGTTGCGGCCTTAAAATGATTAATTATTGCAAGGAGTTCTTTTACTATAAATAAATTATTTAAGTTATATCATTATATGAGCTCCAAATAAAAATTTAGACTATCTTTCTCCCAACTCAGTAATTAAGAATTAATCTGTTATAGATTGGAGTTTTGTTTATGAGTTTGTTAATTGTTATTGACCAATGAGTTGCTGCATACAGAAAAAAAGTGAGACTTGAACTTTTGACATTTGTTTAACCAAACTAGTGAGTTAACCAATAAATCAACCTAATCTTTTGATAATATGACAACTTTAGAATTACATAATTATCTATTAATACAATAGATAGTAATAAAAAAAAGTTAATATTAAGTACAAAATTTTATTATTTTAATTAACATAGTTATTATTATACCCATTTTAAATTAGGTTGTTTGGGCCGGCAGGTTTTGACCATATCCAGATGTAAGGTAGCACTAAGTAAATGATCGATGTGGATTGGAAGGTACACAGGATGATGATGAGAATGTCTGAGTAATAATTTTCTTTCATTTTCATGGTGAGTGAAGAATCAGATGAGATCTGAGGACAGAGGCTAGTGATGAGCATCGAGAAAGTTACGTTGGATATGTATGTGCATGAAGGTTACGTACTTACATTGATGATCATAGCTAACATATAATTTGTTTTCTATCTTCTGAAAATTAATGTGCTACGTTTTCTATTGGTTTTATTATCTCTTTTTCAAATAAATAACTTTAACTCCGCAACTGAAAACCAAATCTGTGATTTCTATAAAAAATATGAGTAAATGACAAATAAGTCTTTAATTTTTTATTTTAAAAATAAATAAGTTATTAATTAATTAAAAATAAAAAAAGTTTTTTAATTTTTAAAATATGAGACATTTAAATTTTTTTAAGAGACTAATTTATCTTTATATATTTTGAATATTTATTTTCAATAATGTAAGCCAATTCGAGGTTAATTTTTATTTTGTTGTTTTAAAATTGAATTAAAAAACAATAACAAATTTTTAATGACAATATACGTTTTGGTGGCCCCTACTCATTTTTGGATGCACAATTATGTTGACTTTCATAATTTATAGCGTTTACAAAGCTAAATCCACACTTTGACGACTAATCGTCTTGGCTCTTCTATAGTTATGCTTATACACACAGTCCTGTGTAGGTGCTTACTCGGGTTTATTTTCAAACATATCTAATTAAAGAATTCCAATCTTGCGAGTTGATGTATTCAAATTTGATTCCATTTTCTTTATGAATATATAATTAATAAACTAATGATATATAATGCGGCCTTTTACATTTACATTTAGAACTTTAATTTGTTAATTACGGGCCTGTCCAAAAATGAGTCAATGGCTAATCGCAAATCTACAAAACCACGAAAACGAAAGATTATTGGATCAAATTATACATAGGATTGTGCAAGCCACAATGACACATTTCGGGACCTTTACAGGGAGAAGCAACAAATCACTAATCACCACATAACCAAGTTGTTCTGGAACAGAAACCTTATTAGGACTTCAATATTGACTATTCTCAATTCTTAATTAGAATTTTATTAAGCAGAGATGGTGGAAATAAGGCACTTTACCTTCCCAAGTTAACCCGATTATTGGTTAAACTCAAAAGTGTCGTATGCCACTTCCTACGAAACATGTTCTCATTAGACTTTACCACTTTCGTTGACCAAATATTGTTAGGTAATCTTAATCTTAGAGCGCCACGTATTTTATGATCCTAATAAATACGGTATTATTAATTTTAAATAAATATTTAAGTCCGTAACAAATCATATTTTAAGCAGTCATTTCTGTTAATAATTGTGATTACATCCATTTAATTAATATTCGATGACCATTCAAAAGTTTATAGTTTGGCGGGATGCAATGAACCGATGAAATTAAAAAGGCAAGCTCAACTGATATAGGAATAAGAAGACAAGAAAAATAGGGTTGGGCAGAAGAAGTTAATGCTACGGATTTTCTTTCCTATTATTCAGAGGATCTGGAACTATTTTGTTGAGGGAATTTGACGTCAATAATAATAATTTTCCAACACAACTCTTTAGTCCAAATGATCACCATGATTATTTGATTTCTTTAGTAAACCTTAAATGAACAGTCCATGAGTTGCCATATAACAAAAGAACCTAAATTGGTTTTATTTAATATTTATTAATTATCGCTAAAATTAATAAATATTAAATAAGATAAATTTGTGTTCATAAAAACGTAGAAAAACGTCATTTTTTTAAATAACGTAAACAAATTTTAAATTAATTAGATATAATGTTTGTTAGGGAATCTGAAATGCAACTCTTTATTAGTATCTCTCATTATTCACCTAAACGTAATTAATTTTTTATTGTCTCCGTAGCATTACGGTTATATAAATAGGAGAGTTGCAATGCATTGGTAAGGTAGGAAGGAAAACCAAAATGACTAGATCAGTTGTAAACTTAGTTCTCCTATCTGCCATAATTTTCATCTCAATTTTCTCTGCATCATCATCAGGTTCGGCTAGCCATGAAAGTTTCCTTCAATGTTTTCAGTCCGGTCTAGGAGTTAACAGCAACACAAGTTCAGGAATAGTCTTCACCAAAACCAGTTCTTCTTATGAACCTATCTTGGATGCTTCTATAAGAAACTCAAGATTCTTGGCCACTTCAGTCCCAAAACCAAACTTCATTGTCACTCCACACAACCTTTTCCACATCCAACTAGCACTGCGATGTTCCAAACACAGCAACCTCCAAGTCAGAGTTCGAAGCGGTGGCCATGACTATGAAGGCCTCTCTTATGTCTCTAATGTTCCATTCATCATCATTGACCTTTTCAACCTCAGGTCCATAACCATTAACATGGAAGACGAAACAGCGTGGGTTCAATCAGGTGCTACTCTGGGAGAACTCTACTATGCAATTGCGAATAGAAGCAAGGTCCATGGCTTCCCTGCTGGGAGTTGCGCTACAATTGGCATTGGAGGACACTTGAGTGGAGGTGGATTTGGCACCATCTTCAGGAAATATGGCCTAGCAGCTGATAATGTGATCGATGCGCAGATAATCAATGTTAATGGGACGATACTGAACAGAAGAGCAATGGGGGAAGATCTGTTTTGGGCCATAAGAGGTGGAGGAGGTTCAAGCTTTGGTGTCATCACAGCATGGAAGATCAAGCTTGTCCAAGTTCCATCAACAGTTACCATCTTTGAGGTTTCAAGGAATCTTGATGATGGTGGTTCTGAGATTTTCACCAAGTGGCAAACTGTTGCTCCAAAGCTTCCTGCAGAACTCTTTCTTCATGCAGTTCTTGGAGTTTCCAATTCAGCTTCTCGACTTGGTAATAAAACTGTGGTGTTTTCTTTCACGGGAATGTACCTTGGAACCGCAGAGAACCTCCTCCCTTTGATGCAGGAAAGTTTCGCAGAATTCGGGTTGCAGCGAAGCAACTTCACTGAGATGAGTTGGATTCAATCTGTTCTTTACTTTGCAGGTTTTTCAGTGGACCACTCCTTAGAGGTCTTGCTCAACAGGAACATAACATCATCAAGTTTCAAAACAAAATCTGATTACGTAACAGAATCGATTTCATCTACTGGCTTAGAAGGACTATGGAAGATGCTGGTTTTGGAGGAGTCACAATTCATGATCCTGACGCCATATGGTGGAATAATGAGTGAGATTCCAGAATCAGCAACTCCATTCCCTCACCGAAAGGGTATGTTATATGGAATCCAATATTCTGTTAGTTGGGATTCCAATGAAGATGCAACTAAGGACATAAAATGGATAAGAACACTCTATGATTACTTGGCGCCTTATGTGTCAAAGTTGCCAAGGCGAGCATACTTGAATTACAGGGACCTTGATTTGGGCGTGAATGGTCCGAATACAAGCTATATTGAAGCACAATCTTGGGGTCTCAAATATTTCAACCAAAACTTTAAGCGGCTAGTAGAAGTGAAGGCTAGAGTTGATCCTGAAAACTTTTTCCAGAATGAACAGAGCATTCCACCATTGTAGAGGTACCATCAGTGCCCACTAGAAAAAGAATATACAATAGATTAGTTACCCATAGTTATTTCATAATCATAAATAAATGGCATACCCTGTTTTGTTCCTTAATCGTGGATAGCAAAATAAAAATGATACTAAAACTACACAAGTTTGTTTGTTGACTGCAACCAGACAAAGAGATGTCAAATTATGATTTAAGAAAAATACAAGAGTAACATAACATAGCAAATGTTTTTGAAAAGTTGTCATTAGTTAAACCAGGCCTATATATTTTAAAGATTATAGTTCGACTTCATAATTTTTGCAAAGAAGCATATACTTGTCTTCACATAGCTTTGAATAAAAGCTTGCAAATTGTATGAATAATAAATACTTAAAATCAATCATATACAGCCGTCCTATTAATTGAGGTATGACCAGTTAATGTAACTACTAACTCAAATGTACCCAATAAATTTAAAATGTCAATGAAAACACCTATTTGATAATTACACACAAACCTTAACACCCAGTCAAACACTATGGTGTATTTGGGGTAACGTTCCGAAAAAAAGAAGCTCGTTTGAGTGTTTTAAACATTTCATTTTTATGTTTGGTAATTTTTTAAAACTTTGAACCCAGAAGTACTTTCACCTTTAAACATACGTTTACGTGAAGTTAAAAATTTTAGTTTATGCGTTCACGTTAGAGAAAGTTGATTACTGTTGGAGAAATTAGCTGAAAAATTTATTCCTTTTCTACCAATCCTACCTTTCATCTTCTTCTATAAAGAATGGTTTTGCTACGTTACCAACAGTATTTCTACCAACTTCTGCCAACTCTTATTTATTATTGTGTTTAATGGAAGTGTCTTCGTGGATGTGTCTAATAAAAATATATTTTTTATGACTGTGTTTAATAGAAATGTCTTTATAGATATGTTTTCTGGATGTGTCTCTTTATATATGTGTTTAAAATATAATAATTAATTATTGTTAGTAATAAGTTGGCAGATAATATGTTGATATCCTATACTTTTTCATAAAAAAATCCAAGTAACCGAAAATGTCCGCGGGGCAAAAGATTAGGGACTTATTCGTCCTTTTCTCAATTTTTTATTTTTTGTTTGGTTTTATTCATATGAATTTTATTTACTTCTTATTGTAATTTATGATAAATATTGTTGGTTGTAATTATTATATATTATGTTTGTATAAAATTTTTTTCGATTTTGTTGTATTTCTTACTGTGCTTTATTCTCGTTTTTATTATATACAAATTATAAGTAACAAAAGAGTCATAAATAATAAAAATTTATAGTCCAAAATAATTTTAAATTAAAGAATACTAACAGTACTAAAAAAATTATAGAACATTTTCTTTTTGTTTGACATTATAAAATGTATAGTACTCTCTTTTATTTTTTTATATTATTTTTTTTAGTGTTCTATTTTTTTCATGTATATTATTACTTATTATTTTTTAGTTAATATAAAAAAATTTATAAAATGAATTAATAAGATCTATTCAAATATTTAAAATAAAATGATAGGATAATATAAAACATTATTTGAATTGATATTTTTTTTAGTAATTTTTCATCTAAAAGTGATTTTGAGTAGTATAATTCAAACAATATTTATTTTATCATGATCCATTTTGATATAAAGATTGTCAAACATAAATCACGTTAACAAAAACTTATTTTTCATCAAAATCAAGTTTACAAAGTCAATTTTATGCAAACTCCCATTTTCAAACTGTAATCCAAACTCACACAGTCTTTGATACACCAAAATTTGCATTAGTATATATTACAAGTAGCTAATACTCTTGAAACTCCTGATGCGTCTCCTCCCCCAGATCGCGTAGTAGGAACCCAGATATGGAAACTTTGGAAACGGTGATGCCTGATAGTATGCGTCGGTTACAGCAAGAATAGAACAATGCCTTCTTGGTGACAAATGAGTCCATTAAGGTGCTGGAGCATCATACTGTAAAAACGGATCTCTCCACTCAACGGTTGGGGGCGAGCTCCTTTTCGGGTGACGCTATGAAGAAGAAGGCAGTTAATAACCAACAAACAGATCTCCTGATGTTTATATGATGGTGTCGCCAGTAAACAAGAATAAAGAGGGAAGCTTTTCCCGGGATCGCAGTCTGAAGCAAATTAAAGGGCGAATGCTCAACAATGATTTTAAGATTTTCCGTAACCTTCCTCTCCTTTTTTGGTTTTATGAATATTATCAGTTGGAATGATAGAGGTGATGGTTCTAAATTCTTTTCCACTCTTATTAGAGATTTAAGACGTGAATTTGATGCAAATTTTTTGCTTCTCTTCAAAACTCACTTTAGTAGGGATCGGGGTCTGGAAGTCCGGAATAAATTAGAATTTGAAGATTGTTTTGTTGAAGATGCTATTGGGCATTCTGGTGATATTTGGACTTTTTGAGATCTGAGTACCTGGAAGGTTGATATTCTTACTGCTGTATATGGAAGCCCCCAAAAGGTTAACAGAAAATTGTTTTGGAATAACTTGCATCTTTTGTTGGAAAATACTAATCATCCCTGATGTATGATTGGCAATTTCAATGCCACCCTCCATGATAATGAGAGGCGGACGGTGCCACTAGGATTTAGTCTGGCGCTTGCTCTGATTTCAGCGATTGCATTTCTGGCTATGGCCTGATTGACCTAGGGTTTGTTGGATGACCTTTTACTTGAAAGAGAGGTAACTTGATAGTTAGACTGGACAGAACTCTTGACAATTTAGATTGGCAAATAAATTTTTCGGATGATTGTATTAAACATCTTTCTATATTGAAGTCTGATCATGCTATCCTCTGCCTTCAGCTTTATTCTATTTCTGTGCTCAATAAATGAAAAAGGCATTTTTTTTTCTTTGTTGCAGTTTGACTACCTTACCCAGATTTTGACAACATAGTTCGGGACTGCTGGAAGGTTAAAGCTTCTTGGACAGCTAGTGTCAATGAATTTCAATTTCAGCGTGCTCTTAAGGAAATTTCAGTTGTGTAAAGATTATAAGAAAATTCTTACTCAAGAGGAATTGTTATAGTACCAAAAATCTAGGAGCAACTGGATTGAATTTGGGGATCGCGATACAAGATTTTTTCAAGGGTATACTATGATTCGAAGGAGAAGAAATAAAGTCATTGCCCTCCAACAAGAGGATGGTTCGTGGATCACAGAAAAGAATGATCTGGAACAACATGCCTTTACTTTTTTTGCCAACCTGTATCAAGACATCCATGATAACCCCCCTACGTTCTTCGTAAAGAGTTTTCACCTCTCAATGAGACTGACCTTAATATTCTAGGCTGTCATGTGACGTATCAGGAGATTAAGGATGCTCTTTTTGGTATGAAAAGCCTAAAAGTTTCGGTAGAAATGGTATTCAAGCTATTTTTTTATCAGCAACAATGGAATAAAGTTGGGCCTGACCTTTGTAACCTGGTGCAGAGTATTTTTTACAATCCGATCAGTGTTGAGAACCTTAATGAAATGCTCATCATGCTTATACCTAAGGTCGACTCTGTTTCTAATCCAAGATAGATGAGACCTATAATCCTGTGCAATGTTTCATACAATGTTAATACTAAAATTTTTGCCAGTCGTATGAGAAAGATTATGGAGAAATTGCTTAGGAAGTCATTTATTCGATGAGAAATAAAAAAGGGAAGGAAGGCTGGATGGCTATCAAGATCGACTTTGAGAAGGCATATGATAAGCTTAAATGGTCTTTTGTTAAGGAAACCTTAATTGACATTGGGTTTCCCTCGCATACCGTTGAGCTTATTATGGCCTGTATTTCTATGACCAAAATGAGAGTTCTTTTGAATGGAGAGGAGATGGAGGAGCTTAAACCAACTAGGGTATCCGGCAGGACGATCCCATTTTTCTTTACATTTTTGTCTTGTGCATTGAGCGTCTTTCTTAACTCATTAACTGTGATGTGAATTATGGGTTCTGGAAGCCTATTTATATTAAGAGAGGAGGGTCGTCTTTATCTCACATTTGTTTCGTGGACAACTTGATTATTTTTGCTGAAGGTAATATGGAGCAAGCTAGTATCATTAATAGATGCCTAAGTGTCTTTTGTGAGAGTTCCGGACAAAAGATCAACTAAGAAAAAACACACATTTTTTTTCTCTAAAAATGTTGAAAGCTCGGTCAGAGAGGAGAACAATGAAGCTTTGGGTTTTACCAGAACTGACAATCTGGGAAAGTACCTTGGAGTTCCTCTTTATTATTTCAAGGTCTCAAATAACACTTTTGATGACAGCAAACTCAACACCAGGCTTAACTCCTGGAAGTCATCCTCTCTTTCCTTCGCAGGAAGAAATATTTTAGTGAATTCTATCATTTATTCTATTTCTTTATATACTATGCAAATTGCCTTACTTCCTTCCTATTACTACTTATAATTTCATTGATCGTAAATGCAGAAATTTTTTTTGGGGAGAGACTGAACGAACAAAAAATATCCACTTGTTAAGTTAGAAAAAAGTGGGTCAGCAAAAGAAAAACGGGGACTTGGGTATTTGTCATGCCCATACTCTTAACAAGGCTTTCATGATGAAAGTTGGTTGGAGGCTTATTGAGAAGAAGGATGCCCTGTAGATAAAGGGTATTACGATCCAAATATGGTGGAGGTGATAACATTATTCCTTGAGAAGATAGAAAGCAAAGCAACTCAAACCTCTGAAAAGGAGTATGCGCTAATTGGGAGAATGTCACTAAAAACACCATTTGGCGGGTTAGCAATGGCAAAAGCATCAACTTCTGGAAATATAACTGGGTTCCTAATTTAGGGAGTTTGGATATGCATATTAATCAGGTAAGTAATAGAAACATTGATTATTCTAGTAACCTTATGAATTTTCGCTCTATTTCAGGGGATTGGGACGCTGACAAAATCAAAGAATGGCTCCCTAATGACGTAGTCAGCAAGATTGTTGTGAATCCCACGCCGTCTAGGGGTGTTCATGGATCGGATTGTATCCACCGATTCGCGGCAAATATCCGTATCCGATTCGAAAATTGCGGATAGGATCTGATCCGCATCCTTTACGGATCGGATCGCGGATATCTGCTCTACATCCGCATATCCGATCTGCGGATCCGCAGATCTGCACAATAATAATTAAAAATATATATATATATATACGTTTGGTATTATATTTACTTGTTTGTATGTTTTAGTTAGTAATTATTATTCATATATTGTATTATTTTATTTTTGTTATTTAAGAAAAGTTTGATTAAAAATATTTTAGGAATAAATAAGTTTAAAAATGTGAAAGAAATATTTTTATTGAATTTTTTACATAGAAATATGATTAAAAAGAGAAGGTTCAATTATGCAAATATATCCGATATCCGATCCGCTTTGCGGATCGGATCTGACACTAAAAAACACGGATATCATATCCAATCCGATCTGATGGGAATTATGCGGATCGGATCGAATTTTCGGCCATATCCAATCCGATCCGATCCGATCTGCGTACACCTCTAACGCCGTCCCCTTGAAAAGATAAAGATCAGATTACGTGGGCTCTCATCTTGGATGGATGCTTCAAGCTCAAATCTGCTTACCAAGATATCTAGAATACCACTGACAGCTCCAGCAACATTTTCAGCCTTGTTTGAAGTTGGAAAGGACCTGAATGAGTGCGTTTATTCCTTTGGCTTATTGCTCATGACTCCATTCTTACCAATGCGGAAAGGAAGAAGCACCATCTTACCAATGACGATCATTGTCCCCGGTATAGAAATGATGTTGAATTCACTCTCTATATCATTCGAGATTTTTTTTTTTTTGCTAAAAACGTATGGCGAAACCTCCTGCCTGCCAATCAATTTCGACATTTTTTGAATTCTAATATGCTGAACTGGTTGCAAAACAATCTCTCGAAGAGATCAAAGTGGTTAAACCTGTTTGGCATTGCAACATCTCATTTTTGGTTTTGTCGTAATAAGCTTGTTTTTGAAGATATGTTGATTTTTTTTGCTACAACTCTTATCTAGATTAAGGCTAGGCATAAGGAATATTTACATGTCATGAATGGGAATTGGAGGCAGAAGCACAATAATCCAACTGCTAGTACTCTTATTCGCTGGCTCCCTCCTCATGAGAATGAAATTAAGTTTAATGTTGATGGCTCTTTCTTCGCTAACCAGAATAGCGCCGGATGCAGTGGAGTTTTTAGGAATCACTTGGGAAGATATATCATTGGTTTCGTTTTCAACTAGGTAGTTGTTCTATTATACATGCGAAAATGTGGGGGTTGTGTGCGGTCTCTAGATTGTTGTGGCCAACAATTTCAAGCGGCATGTTATTGAAATAGATTCTTTCTCTGTCCTTAAGTTTGTAAGAAATGGTTGTACTGCGAGTCATCTTTGTGCATCGATTCTTGTTGATATCAACATTCATTCATGTCCAACGGCTTGATGTTTTCAGATGGTCACTTATTTTTAGAGAAATAAATTATGTTGCGGATATGCTTGCTAAAAAGGGATAATCCTCCCATTTGGCTTCCATATTTTTTATGTTCCTCCTCCAATATTAGCTTAGCGCTAGATTTGGACTGTTTTGACATTTTACGCCCGAGACTCTAAGCTCTGTTTAGTAGTGTTTGTTTTTTTTCCTCCTTGCTTGGGGTCCTTGACCCCGTAGATACCTTAAGTAATACTAGCTGCATAATTACTGAAAGCAAAGCCATAACTTGTGCAGTTAGTTCAATTTGAAATACAATTAGTAACACTTGCAGCATAATGAGTGAATCAAATTTACCAGCATGGCTGCATTATTACCCTAAAGCACAGTCTTGTGTATTGTAATGTCAATTCTCTTTCAGCATACACTGACCGTGACCAAGGGGTCCAAGGCATTACTTGTCATGGAAAAGAAAACTTATGAAAAAGCAACAGCAGGAGAACAAAAGTTGATGTACCAAAAATTCATATTCCAGCTGGACCCTACCCTGAAGCACCCCATTCGGTCCAACTTGGTGCTGTGCATATAATTAAATGAATTTCAAGTAATACTAAGAGCTCTATGAAAAATAAGCAAGCTCTCTTATATCAGTAGTTCTACCATGACAATGACACAAAACACTTTATAATATAAGTAGCTCACCCCGCACGCCCTTTCAAACAATTTTATAATAGTCCTCAGCCGACCCAGCATGAAGCAGAGCCAAGAAAAAACACTTAAAAAATTGAAAGGGCAACCAATGACACCGCCCCATGAAGAAAAATAGTGCAATCCTTGTGGGTCAATTGTCCTCAGTGGTCACTAGTAAGTAGTAAACTCTTACATAATTAAACAAATCCGAAAGTCTTAATCAAGTCAATAAACAAATCCCATAAAAAGCCAACCACACCGAGACAAAAACTTGTTCATATATTTATCAGCCAATACAACCTCCTCCCACCAAAACTACCTAACCCCCTGCAACAGAACTCACTTACTCACTCACTCATTCTCACTGAATGGAAGATCATCGAAGTTCAACACCCAACGCTATTGGTCTCTGCCTCCTCCCGCAAGAGCTCATTCAAAACATATTTCTATCTCTCGTCTTGCCTGAAATCCTTCCCTTAAAACTGCTCAACAAATCTTTCTCCCGAATCATCTCCGACCACACCTTCGTTCGCCGCTGCAACTCCGTCTCCGCCGCCACCACCTGGCTCTTCGTCTACAAGAAGCGCTGGCTCCGCGACGCCGTCCTACACGCCTTCACCCACCGTAGCTCCCACCGCTGGTTCCGGATCCGCATCGCAGACCTCCACTTCCACGCCGACAACGACCTCTACTTCCTCGCCGCCTCCGCCAACTTCTTCCTCTTCGCTTCCAACACCGTCCGCGAGGTCATCGCCGTTAACCTCGTCACCCTCGCCGTCAAGAGGATCCCGCCTTCCCCGTTAGGTCCACGTGGCACCTCATCGTGGAGGAGGTCCGGCATGAAGCTCGTCTCCCACCCGGACGGCTCCGATCATTTCCGCTTCTTGTTCGCCGAGTGCGTGGACAACCGGCCCGTTTTGTTTGTCTACAATTCCGAGACCGACACGTGGAAGTCAACGGAGGGGAAGGAAAGCACTGGATCCAGTGGGATTGTGCCACGTGGAGGTGGAAATATTTTCCTGAGCGTGGCTCATGGGCCCCAGGAGAGCGTTCTGGTTGCGTGTACAGCACAGTGCGAGGCGCCAACAGTTGTACGGCCGAGATTTGATCCGAGAGGGAGCGATGGAGGGTTGAGCGTTGGATATAGTTGGGGAAACGTGATAGATAGGCTACACGTGTACGGAGATGGGTACATGATGATAGTGAAATCGGAGGGTGGAGAGCGTGGAAAGGGGAGGGTGTTGAAGGGCGTGGAGTTGTGGGGGTTGAGTTTGGATGGGAGGAAGTGGGAGTTTGTTTCGGTGGTTCCGAGTGAGTTGATGAAGGTTGTTGAGAAGCCTTATGGGGTTATGATGGGTTGCTTGGAGGAGAAGAATGGGATCCTTCGGGCTGCTTTGGTCTCTAATTCTGAGGGGTTTTGGAATATGATTTGGCTCTCCTATGATGCCACGTGTAACCACTGGACCTGGATTCCCGTTCCTGATTGCAAAATGAAGGGATGGAATATGGCTGGAATAAGCTTCTCCTCTGGTCTTATTCTGCCTTGATGAAGAGTACCAAACATGTATATAGTATAGTATGCCATCTATCTTGTAAATCAAATTATACCAGAGGATGAGCTGAGCCATGCGGTTTATTCAGCCTTCATTTCTTAAAATTATTTAATGGATCCTCCATGTTATTCACTTTTATTATTTTTTAAATTCGTGATTTCAAGTATTGCCAATGCCACGTTATAGTGCAATGAGAGATTGTTAAACTCAACACCTTAAAGTGTGAAACAAGAAGAGTTCCCGTGAAGAAAATAATCACTCGAAACTGATGCCACACCTTTTCTTCTTGACTATAAATCTCTATACATGATTTTCGTGAAGAACAAAATCAGAATCAACAACTCCCTTTCTTCAAAGAAAAGGATAGTTCAAATGAAATCCAATTTTTTTGTCAAATAGCTTATAGTATATTGAATCCAATATTCAAGGAGCTGGGGTTCCAATGAAGCAATTAAGGGTATCATATGCTAGTAGATTAGTAAAGACGACTATGGGTCCAATGAAAAAGCTTCAATTGCAAATTTACTTTATCCTCCTTGACTTCAAATGTATTTATCTTAAACACCTAAAATACAAGACGTACAAGAGTTGCTAAGCTTAGATTTGTTTTAATAGGTATTCTTGATGGATTTCATGATCAACCTAATTCTGAGCAAATTTTTTTAAAAAATTTTGGGTTTTTTATTTAAATAAATATTTAAATTTGATTAATTATCAAAATGTGCATGGATAAAAAGGTGGATGAAAGTGCGCATAGCCAATTTACCGGAGTTGTCCGCGAAATGGGATTTGCTACCAATTCATCTCCGGCGTCCGCGAAATGGAAGAGCTTGTTAGGACCAACCCAAGTGTATCATACACAAAATGGTATCCAACCTCCACAAAAAATAGTATTCAACCTCTACTACGTCGTCTGTGAAACTAACTACTATATTTAATTATGCCTATTATTTAAAGAGTTAAAATTTAAAAATTAAAAAAACACTAATAACAGAAAAAATATTAATAAAATTTTAAACTAGTTTTTGAATAATAAATCAAGATTGAAATTTTATTCATAAATTATAAAATATATTAGATTAAGCGCAATATAATTTAATATATGACAATCTAATATATTATGTGTTGTTATAATTTCTTCTTCTTTCTCCCTTTTTCTCCTTTATCTAGCGTTGTTTTATTTTTATTTTTTTTCTCAGATGCATCTTCTTCCTTTTTAAATTAAAATTCATGTTATTTGTCCACTTCGCAGGCACCATAAGCAACATGGATGCAAATCTGCAACTCCTCCTGATAAAATTGTGAAAGAATAGGAAAAGAAAAAACGAAAAAATTTTATTGATTGTTGATTTGATTGAATTGAATTGAATTATAAATTATGAAGGTAAAACTAAATATATTTAGAGCATTGGCTTATGAAAGATAAAAACAAATAAAGATAAGATAAGAACAAATAAATATAAGATAAAGATAAGATAAGATAAAATAATAAAGACTAAAACTGTAACTGAATATTCTGTTCGACTGAATTTGTGGGTCACGAGACTTCTTTATTGTTGTCATGAGCTAATGTGGAATAGTAGTTTAATACGCCCCCGCAAGCTGGTGGATGGAAGATGTCAATAATCCACAGCTTGGATAAGTTCCGATGAAATTGTTGAGTAGGACGCGTGTGACGTGGTGACGCAGAGGGAGATGCGTGCGGCGGAGCTAGAGCTGCCGACGGCAAAAATATAACAAGGAGAGAAAGCAAGCACCGATCTTAAAAAAAAAAAAGCACGTACACCACGATAAGATTAATCTTCAGATGGCGCGTATGGTGCAATAAGAGTGGTTTTGAGAGGGCGCGTAAAGCGCAATAAGAGAGGGCGCGTAGAGCGCGATAAAAAAAGAGGGCGCGTAGAGCGCAATAGAGTGCAAATGGAACTGTTTAAACAGAGTGCAGATTGAGTTGCTGAAACAGAATACGGAACTCGAAAAAATTAAAAGTGCAGATAAAACTACCGGAAGAAGGCGCAGACAGACCATATTGACTATTCCATGAAGGATAGTTATTTCCTATTAGAACAGCGATAATCAAGACTAATGTTAAATTTTTACTTGAATTGATGTAATAGAAATTGGTTGGATTTTGAGTTAAATTGAAAGTGTAGTTTAATAAGGATACCATTTCGCGTATGACACACCTGAGTTGGTCCTGACATATGCAGCTCCTCCATTTCATGGCCGTCTAGAATGAATTGGTGGCGAATCCCATTTCGCGGGCGGCTCCGGAGAGTTGACCATGTCCATTTTCATCCACTTTTTTATTTATGCGCATTTTGGTAATTAATTAATTTTGGATAATTTTTTTTTATCGAAAATAGAAAGATTCGAACTCGTAATTTCTTAAGTGGGTGGGGAATCAATTTTGGATATTTATTTAAAAAAAAAAGTAAAAAATTTATGAATAATTATTCAAATGTATTATTAAGATTGATGTGTTTTTTAATACAAATAAAAAAAATGTTTGAATTAGTAGACAACAAGTTTTATATATAATATTCCATTTCATATAGAAAAGATTATTTAAAATCAAACAACCCAATTTCTAGTCCTACATTCAGTCTTCCTCAGTTTATTAGTCAACCCTGTTTGAGACTTCAAATGAAAAATTAACAGGACCACATTAGTGGGAGGTATTAACCTTTTGCTTCCACTTCATAGTCCACCAATATAATAAAGCACATGGAATATGACTAATGTAGATTCCTAAGGTCATAATAATGTGACACCAATTTGCTAGAAATTAAAAAAGCTTGTTATCAAAGTATGTGTGGAAGCAT
>NC_029787.2:131403151-131404041 GCF_000816755.2 Arachis ipaensis | reverse complement strand
CCCTCTCTTGGGCTTCACAATTGAGACTTGATGAGCACACATTACTGTTAAGGCCTTACCATATACCATATAATTTTCAGCTTCTATCATCCTCAAAATGAGTCTCAAGTTCAGAGGAGAAGGTGTTTGCATCAATGATGATGATGGGCAGGGAAGCGAAAAACAGAAAGGTGCCCCTTTAATTAGTCCTACAAGTTAGGTCATAGGCTTAATCTTAATAGGGCAACCATGATCCTTTGGCAATGTATCCTAATCCTGCATGTAATCACTTATTACTTATTTTGCTGTTATACGTCCTTTGAGTGTTTCAAGTTTTTTAGTTGTTGTGTTAATATTCAAAGTTATGCAGCGTCAACTCTTGTGTGTGTGGTAAAAGAAATATAATATATGAGTAATTAAACTATGTGTAAGGTCTAAGTTGAATGAAAGGATTGGAAACATAATCAGCTGATTAGCTCCTATTATCCTCATCTTTTTTTCCCCTCGTTGTGTTAATTTAATATGCGTGAGGTGTAATAATTATATTAATACATAGAAAAAAAAAAAGAACTGATATATGGTTGGAAAAAAATTGTTAAGCAAATATGAAAGGAAATACCTCAGTGTTAGTTTAATTGGTGAGTATTAAATCACTTTCTAGCATTAGATTAGATAACACGAATTCTTATTTAGTTCGTAGCGTTTATGTTGTGCTAGAAGAGACTATATATATAGGTTGAATTATTTCAAGGGTTCAGGGAATTAATTAATAACAATGCAAAAGGAATAGTTTTATAGTTAACAAAAGAAAAAAATAAAATTAACTAATGTTATGCTATTTTCAAAAAGCAAAAAATAATTAATTGCAAACATACATATTAATTTTAAAAAATTATGAATTTAACTAAGAA
>NC_029787.2:131396812-131403143 GCF_000816755.2 Arachis ipaensis | reverse complement strand
TTTTGATAAGTTTATAATTTTTTAAAAAAATTAATTTAATATTTGAATATTTCATATAAAAATAGGTGACATCTGTGGTGGTCAAAATGGTTAAGGATGACTCTCCAATAAGATTCTTACCCGTAGTAATTTTGGAGAGCAAAAATCAACAACGTTGACTGTGCTAAGGATGGTGAATTTTTAATGAAGGTTGGGTAAATATTTATGTGTATATAATAGAAATTAATTAAGATGCTAATCATGTGATATGACCAGTAAACATCGGTTACAAGTTATAGTTCGGTAACGCCTAAACCCCAATCATAACCGACAATTTCATAATAGCCATAAACAACCTCAAATCAATAACGTCGGACATACAATTAATCCTCTTTCTGGGCCTTACAACCTAAGTAAAACGGCCGACCTTTTCCGCTAAAATATAAAGCAGACGAGAAAGCTACAGAAGGTACGTCACTCTTTCTAAGATAAGATCTATTATCCACTTTACACTAACTTGAGCGTCGGAGTGCCTTTGCAGGTACCCACCCTCGCTGCTCATCCATTGCCGACGTATATCTTGATCCAGTCGAGAAGTCTACCGACCTTTATCAGTGGACGAGCTATACCTCGGAGTAGTCAGGCAAGAACATCATGGATGTTGGAATGTTCGGCGTCTTTTCCTATTGCCGTCAATCGTTGGTATCCACTGTTGCCAATCGGTTATGAGACGAGGTTTTTCGAAGAGGACTTGACGATGCTGCTGAGATTCTCTCTTGGATGCAACTTCGAAGATATCGCCGCTGTTGATGACTAAAAGCCTGGTAACTATGGCTGCTATTGCTCAAAGTTAATGTTCGGACTAGTTTCTTATCAGAGATTGCTAACGATGATTTTGCTCCTGACTGTAGTTTTTTATTTTTTATTTTTTTGGAGGGGGCTACTCCAATTAAGTTGACGAATATGTCTTCTGCTGAATATGGCAATTGGACCATTAGATGCCCTGTGATCTTGAAAATTGTGGGGGCAATGATTGATTTTTTTCTTTGGACGGATAATTAATGAAGTATATAAGTGTTCTAGTCTAATTAACCCAGTATAAAAATTATTTTTCATAAATCAAATTGGGCCAATTTGAGAAACAAATCAATTTAAAAAGAAAATTAATTATTCTTGAATTCTTTTCTTTTTATTTTTTTAATTCAATTCTATTGATTTCCACCATTGGAGCCTTCAGAAGCTTTGTTGATGGCTGTCATGAATCGCCTTCCAACCAACCTCTGCTTGGGATTCGTTAGGTTCCTCAATCCTGCTATGGAGATGTTTCTTTTCCTTGCTAGTGTACTTCATCTTCTGCTTCTCTCTCGTTCATCATATACAGTCACAAGTTCACAACTTTTTCGGAGAGACGACCATCAATATTGTGTCGTTGAGATGAGTGGTTCCAGAAAAAATATTGTGTCGTTGAGATAATTTTTTGTGTAGGAATCTTAATTGGAATTTTTTAGACATTGTCACATGACCTATTTTCATGGCCGAGTACCTTTTGATTGATTTAAAACTAGCTTTAATCTTAACTACTCAAATTTCACAGTTTAGACTACTACAAACAACCTGTGAATGTGAAGGTTGGGATTATACAAGTAATGGTGAATAACGAAAAAGTGATGAAGAAGGTGGAAGATAGGGGCATACAAGTAATTTTACAATGTACTAACATTTTTTTAACGTTTAACGTTAATAGGGACTAAATTGAAAAAAAAATTGATGTATAAGGACCCAATTGAAAAGAAAAAAAGTATAAGGACCTAATTAAAAATTCGGTAAAACTATAGGGACTTGCAGAATAATTAAACCTTCATTTATTTATTATGTTTGTATAATTATATAAAAACATTTTTTATCTAACCGGATTGATTATGCACAATTGACTTAGCATCGGGATGAAGGCCGGCGATTCGGGCATATGACTACCAATATCATTGATGAACACGATACTAAAGGGTGTAAGAAACCTTCCAGTTTGTTCGTTGGTGAAGTCCACCTATGGAAGATTGACCGAGCTATTTGTTCGCAAAGGAAGAGAGGCAGAGGCACAGTTAGGAACCATGCAGCAGTTTAGTCAACATTTGATGAAGGCAATAGAAGTTAATCTGAAGGCCTCAAGATATTTCACGATGACTTTGTACGACAGGGATAATTCTGAGTTTAATGTTGCTGAGACCACTCTAATTGATAGCTTCTCACTTGGCTCATATAGAGTGTCACTCAGGGACCAAACCTATGATTGCGGATATTTTCAGGCACTTCGTTATCCTTGTCGCCATGCCTTAGCATGCTGTGCCTACTTACAATTGAGTTGGTCTACCTATGTATGAGGTGTATCGCCTTAACTCAGTGTTCAATGTATATCGGATGGGATTCACACCTCCAATCCCTGAGGGATTTTGGCCACCATACGATGGTCCAACAGTCATTCCCGATCCAACTAAGAGACGTGCATCTGAAGGGCGTCCCAAGATCACTAGGATTTGTACTACAATGGATGAGGCTGATCCGAACAGACCGAAGAGATGCGGGCTGTGCAGACAGTCAGGCCACACATGTAGGACGTGTCCATAGGGAGGAGTCAACATCGGTTCGACACCCACCAGTAATGTGTAGCATTGTGTTTGTTTAGTGTAATATTTTATCTGGTGTGTCTTTGCTGATTTACCTTAATAATGGTGTCTGTTGTAAGATTTATTGTTGTTTGCATTCTCACTTGACAGTTAATTCAATTTCATCATTCGGTTTTCGAGTATTTTACGTGTTATTGACTCGTGTTATGAGACGGCGGTATAATACATTATCAAATAGTCATATAACATACATGTTATACTAAATAATATGACATACATGTGCAACTAAATAGAGTAAAATACATATGCTATAAGTACGTTGTTTCTCAACAAGATATAATGTTATTTCTTCGCCTCTCCCTCCACGACGTGCTCTACCTTGACCACCACCCCTAGCTCCTCTATGGCCGGCACCTCTACTTACTCTACGACCTCGACCCCTCCCCTCTAATGCATCAATGGCATCGTCGAGCCACCTCCACTCATGCTAGCTCGAACGTGTCCCTGCACGACGTCTTCGCTCAACACAATGGTTGTCTGGAACATCAGGCACCTGATCCATCTACGGAGCCTGTCCTGGACCTATCTACAATGCCTCGGCCGGGATTGCATCTGCTCTGGGGTCTCCGAGGAATAGCTCAAGCAACAAGAATCGCCTACCATATTGATGCCACCACTCTAAGTACGCTTGAGACGGTCTTGAATCTGGAACAACATTAAATCGTAACACATGCTGCGTCTGGTTGGTCCAATGAGTGTGTCAATTCTGTAAGGTAGAGAGAAACCACCGATCACCGCCTCTGCCATTCTTTGACATCAAAAAGTCAATGTTGAGTGCAGCTAGCGGCCGATGCTGTACTCCTCCAAGCTGTGGTAGCACCCGATCCACCTGATGCCACTCTATGACAGCAAAGTAGATCAATGCCGTCACGGCCCTCCATAACGCCATGTGGCGTGGCTCCAGAATCTCGGGATGCACCACCTGTACGAGATCCGGCGAGCTGTATGGCATCTACACGAACTATAAAGAGAATTGGTTCTCGAAAGTCATCATGAACAATAAGTAGACAAAATAACTGAAAAATAAAAATAAGAAATATTTAACAATCACATCCCTAGCCTGAAGTAAATCTATCTTTAGTTTGCAGTGTACGACTTGAAGTCCCTTCTCACTCAATGTTAGCTGACAATCTGACCACCTATAACCCAACACATGTTATCAACAATGGGCATAAACCATAAAAATAAGGACACAAAAAATAACTATTAACATTGAGTACCTCAAAACTAATGGCCAATGAAAGGCATCAAATCCCTCAAGCCTAAAACCCGGGAATGGCTAAAAGATCCATGACTGGAGAAGCTGCAATGGACCAGCCAACTTAACCACCTGCCTGTTGGCCACGCAACACAAGCACCGGTATAACCACGATAGAGCGGCGGATCCCCAGCTATAATTGCCTGTGTCCTCTAATCTCGCTATATACGACAACCACCTAATATGCATGCGTGTACCGGACGTGTCACCGAAGAACTGTGTTGATAATAGCATCATGATGTATGCTCTCGCATACCTCCTGACTGTCTCCTCGTCTGTGTCCTGGGAAAGGTCACTGAATGTCTCCTGCATCCAAGTGCACTTCACAATGAATTTGTCGATACAGTCTGCCGGCGACAACACACCCAATAATTCCTCAAACCAAGCCCATGCTAGACGGCTACCGTTGATGTACTGCTCGAAGTCCGTTAGACATCAATTGACGTACTGTCAGTCAATCAGGAGCTCTAACTGTACGCTATATCCTGTAGCGTAATCATGCACTCCTCGAATGACAGGTGGAATGTATGCGTCTCCAGACGCCATCTCTCAACAAATACACTTGCTAATGGGTCACCAACCTAAACCAGTGGTCGTTAAGCCTCGTGAGATGGGCTAAGCCAGCCATCTACAGGTACGACATGATCCTATCATCTAAGGACATACTATGTTGCCTCCTCATGCTCGTGATGCATCGGTGGGACTGCATGATAATGAAAAAATTCTCTAAGAACCATTACAATTTAAAAAACAAAAATCACTTAAAACGAATAATTCTAGTAAAACAAATACTTTAATGTAACAGATATTGCAAACTTGAACATAGATAACCTAAATATTTAGAATTATATTAAATTAAATTAAATCAAATTAACCAAAATTAAATTAAATTTTAACAAAATATAATTAATCTAATATTTAGGACGGAAAGCTAAATCCTAAGGTATTTTTACTAAACTTGTAGTGCTTCGTTAATCTAACATTTAATAATTTAATTTTTGAAATAAAATAAATCATACTAAATTATTGCTAATCTTCTACTGTCTAGTTATTTCAACACTTGAAACCTAAATTAAATTAAATTAAACTTCAACAAAATTTCTAACCTCGTGAAACTTCTAACAAGAAAAACTTACAAATTATGCCCAAACCTGTTATCACTACTCGTCAACATGTGTGTTACCCCTCGTCCAACATGCATTTGTGATTTCAATATTCTAACACACTACTACTCCTAAATCAATACTCTAACTACTATTTGAAGTTTAAAGATTCTAATCATTCTAATAATCAAGTTCTAAGCGATTTAATATCACTAACACTTCTTTATTTCTTAAAGAAAATAAAAAAAAATTAAATTTTGTTTACTAACCTCTTCATGCACGCTACCAGCAATATGGGCGACTCTGTCCAACCAATAGATTTGATTTTGGTCGTCTTTCATTTCCGCAGTTTCAATCTTCTAGTATAGTTAGGTGTTTTACTCTGGATTTTTCGTTTTTGGTGAATTTGGTACGGTGAAATGTAATTCGAACAAGTGGATTCGAATTATATATATAGTGATATATATGTAAATCGAATTTATGTGTCGATTTACATTGGAACACCATTACTCATAATTCAAATTCACTTCATTCGCATTACTATTGGTGTAATTCAATTTTATTCAATTCGATTTATTATGTGCCAAATACCATGTGCTAAATCGAAACAAGATGTATCAAATTATTATAGATGAGCTAATACTATGGGTATTTTCGCATTTCATTCCTTGCTAAATTGAAGCTACTTACTTCGATTTACATAAAATCCTATTGATTCGATACATATTAATTTAATTCAATACTATGATATGTAATTCGAATTCAGTGAATTCGATTTATATAAAAATATGCATAAAGATATTTATATAATATATTTTTTTCTGTGATTCATGTAATATTGGATTGTCTTTGATTTATATAAGTGTTTTACCTAATTTTTTTTAAATATACTAACATTTAAAAAAATTTTTTTTTTAAAGTATATTTTTCTTACAATATGACATTTAAATTAGCACTAAGAATACTTGGTAAGTATAAAAGTTTGTATTGAAAAAATAAGAAAGTTTAATTTAATGAACATTTATTATATAAAAGATGTATAAAATTAGAAAGAAAAAATAAATAGATTACGTAACTAGTATTTACTATTTTTAGAAGTTTTTTTGATAAGTTTTTTCTTTTGGTTTTTTTATGATATTCTTTAGTGGAATAGGTTAATAACTAATTCATTCCGATACTAAACTCTATTTAAGAATTAGAAGCACTTTTGATAATTGATTTCAAACTTTCAATCACTTTTTTAAAATTTGTAATTTATTCTTATATTCACACAATCACACCGTTTCTTTTTTTTTCACTCTTCTTCTTCT
>NC_029787.2:131385993-131396480 GCF_000816755.2 Arachis ipaensis | reverse complement strand
CTAACTCTTAGATTTGTGATTTTTGTTTTTTTTTAACTTATAAATTTTATGGTTTGATTTTTTTTTTATTTTAAATTTTTAGATATAAAAATCTGAGAGTTTGATTTGTATTTTAGTGTTAAAAATTTTTTTTAAACATGCTTTACAACGAAAAAAATTTTATTTTATCACAAATATACGATAAAAATTTGACTCTTAAATTTCTCAAATCTAAAGATTCTTATTTAAAATAAAAAAAATCCGTATAAAAAAAAATACACCAATTAGCCATGATAATGAAATACTGTACAATTTTTTTCTATTACTAAAAAAATTAACCCTTTATTAAACATTATCTAAAATAGTCACAAAAAAAAGATTATCTAAAATTATTAATTGTTAATAAAAATATTATCTAAAATATTATAAAGTTATTTGGTGTTGTCCTATTCCTTGGACTTGGACTTGGTCTGATTGCAGTATATGGGACACAAGCCAAGTTAACCTCTGCATCGTATCAAATATCAATGGCTACTACCTATGCACTCTTTTTGGCCCCGATCTTTCTACCCGAAATTCCAATGGCTGCTGCAGATATTCTCCAGTGCCTTTGTCTCCATTCACACCCCTCTTTTCCAATCTCTCAAGTCACCTTCTTTCCCAACACAACTTCCTACCCATCCATCTTAAACTCCTACATCAGAAACCTCAGGTTCACTTCCCCCATCACCCCCAAACCCTCCTTCATCATCACCCCCACCCACCTCTCCCACATTCAAGCTTCCATCATCTGCTGTAACCACTTCTCTCTTCAGATCAGAATCAGAAGCGGAGGCCATGACTACGACGGCCTCTCCTACGTTTCCCAGCTCCCATTCATTCTTCTCGACATGTTCATGCTCAAATCAGTGGACATCAACATGGACGATCGCACTGCTTGGGTTGATTCTGGCGCCACAATTGGTGAGCTTTACTATAAGATTTCTCAGACAAGCAAGGTTCATGGCTTCCCCGCCGGTGTGTGCCCCACTGTGGGCGTTGGAGGCCACTTAAGCGGCGGCGGCTATGGCAACTTGATGAGAAGATTTGGCCTCTCTGTTGATCACATTCTTGATGCAATAATTGTGGATGCTAATGGAACAGTCTTGGATAGGAAATCAATGGGGGAAGATCTCTTTTGGGCTATTCGAGGAGGCGGTGGAGCTAGCTTTGGTGTTATAGTTTCATGGAAAATCAAGCTTGTTCCTGTGCCAGAGGTTGTAACTGTTTTCAGAGTTGAAAAGACATTGGAACAAGGTGCTACTGAAATTGTTCAGCAATGGCAGCATGTTGCCCATAGAATACACCATGGTTTGTTCATTAGAGTGGTTCTTAGTCCAGTGAAAAGAAATGGGAAGAAAACAATAAGGGCTAAGTTCAATGCATTGTTTCTTGGAGATTCAGAAGAGCTTCTAGGTATAATGAAGGAGAATTTTCCTGAACTTGGTTTGGTTGGTGAACAATGCATTGAAATGAGTTGGATCGATTCGGTGCTGTTTTGGTATAACTATCCGGTGGGAACTTCAAGGGAAGCTTTGCTTCAAAGGGTGCCTGAATCAGAGAAATTCTTGAAGAGGAAATCAGATTATGTGCAGAAGCCGATGTCGAAAACGGAGCTTGAAAGCTTGTGGGAGAAGATGATGGAGCTAGAAAAGCCTGTTCTAACACTGAATCCTTATGGTGGGAGAATGAGTGAGATTTCTGAGGTGGAAACACCATTTCCACACAGGGCTGGTAACCTATATAAGATTCAGTATTCTGTTAATTGGAAAGAGGAGGGTAATGATGTTGCTAATCATTATTTAGATGCAATTAGAAGGCTTTATGATTATATGACACCTTATGTGTGTAATTCACCTAGAAGTTCTTACTTGAACTATAGAGATGTTGACATAGGTGTGAATGGAGATGGAAATGTTGGTTATGCAGAAGCTAGTATTTGGGGTAGTAAGTATTTCAAAGGAAACTTTGATAGGTTGGTAGAGGTGAAAACCATGGTAGATCCGGGTAATTTTTTCAGATATGAACAGAGCATCCCATCACTTGCATCTTGGGATAGTTTAATGTCACAATAGTATATATCTTGTATTAAGATTCTAATGGAATTGCTAATTTAATTAATACAATAAGTCTCGAAAAATACAACACTTTAACCTGTGACAAAAATAAGCTATGAAAGTAGTTTGGAGGTGGGTGCGAAGTTGTGCATCTGTGGCGTCACCAATCGCCGCAGGCGATGAAACGGTGTCGCTGCTCAACGACTTCGCCACCATGTGCCACCAGAGGGACCTTCCCAGAGCCATGCACGCCTTGGACGCCATGGAAAGGCGCGGTGTGCGTGCCCATGATCTCACCTATGCCGAGCTCGTCAAGTGCTGCCTCGCGCGTCGTGCCGTCAGCGTCGGTAAGCGCGTCCACCGCCACGTCTTCTCAAATGGGTACCTTCCAGAGACCTTCTTGGTCAACACACTACTCAATATGTACGTCAAATTCCACCTCTTGGAAGAGGCACACAAGCTGTTCGACGAAATGCCCGAACGAAATGTTGTTTCATGGACGACTTTGATATCTGCTTATTCTCAGGCTAAGCTGAATGATACGGCTATGAGACTCTTGATTGGTATGCTTAGAGAAGGTGTCATGCCTAACATGTTCACTTTTTCTTCTGTTTTGAGGTCTTGTGAGAGGCTCTCTGATCTCAAACAGCTTCATTCTTTCATACTGAAGGTGGGGTTGGAGTCTGATGTCTTTGTAAGAAGTGCCCTTATTGATGTTTACTCAAAACTGGGAGAGTTGTTTGAAGCTCAGACTGTTTTTCGTGAAATGGTGACTGGAGACCCTGTTGTTTGGAGCTCCATCATCGCTGCTTTCGCTCAGCACAGCAATGGGGATGAGGCCTTGAACCTTTATAAGAGGATGAGGAGAGCTGGCTTTCTGGCCACACAACCGACTCTCACGAGTGTTCTGAGAGCGTGTACTAGTTTATCATTGTTGGAGTTAGGGATGCAGGCGCATGTCCATGTGCTGAAGTATGATCAAGATCTTATCCTTAACAATGGATTGTTAGATATGTATTGCAAGTGTGGTAGTGTGGAAGATGCAAAGCTCATTTTCAATAGGATGGCTGAGAAGGATGTTATCTCTTGGAGCACCATGATTGCAGGACTAGCTCAAAATGGTTTCAGCTTAGAAGCTCTCGATTTGTTTGACTCCATGAAAGTTATGGGTCCAAAACCAAACTATATAACAATGCTTGGGGTTCTATTTGCATGTAGTCATGCAGGGCTGGTAAATGAAGGCTGGAACTACTTTCGGTCTATGAAGAATCTTTATGGGATAGATCCTGAAACAGAGCACTATTGTTGCATGCTTGATCTTCTTGGAAGAGCTGGGAAGCTTGATGACATGGTTAAGCTAATTCAGGAGATGAGTTGTGAGCCGGATGTTATAGCATGGAGGACTCTGCTTTATGCTTGCAGAGCCCACCGGAATGTGGATTTAGCCACATATGCTGCTAAAGAGCTTCTAAAGTTAGATCCACAGGACACAGGAGCTTATGTATTGTTATCTAATATCTACGCAAACTCGGAAAAGTGGAACGATGTTGTAGATGTTCGGAGGACTATGAGAGCGAGAGGCATAAGGAAAGAACCTGGCTGTAGCTGGATTGAAGTCAACAAGCAAGTACATGCTTTTATTTTGGGAGATAAATCGCATCCCCAAATTGATGAAATCAATACGAAGTTGGATCAATTTATTTCTAGACTAAAGGGTGCCGGTTATGTTCCTGATACAAATTTTGTCCTAAAAGATCTTGAAGGAGAACAGAGAGAAGACTCCCTTCGGTACCACAGTGAGAAACTGGCAATTGCTTTTGGCATCATGAGCCTTCCAAGGGAGAAAAGTATTAGAATATGGAAGAACCTAAGGATCTGTGGGGACTGCCATATATTTGCAAAACTTATAGCGAAGTTAGAGCGGCGGCACATTGTAATTAGAGACCCTATCCGATACCATCATTTTAGAGATGGTATCTGCTCCTGTGGCGATTATTGGTAGCATAGTAGAAGCACGTAAGACCAAGACAGAATATATTGATACTCACAAAGAGGTGAACTGGGATGAATAAGTAGCTGCGGTTCAACATTTGTCTCCAATAGTTCAATTAGTAGAGACATATAGACCTACCTTTGAGACGTTGGGCTACATAAAGACAGAAGTTCATGCATAAAGCGTTCAGGAATGAACTAACCCGGGTAATCAGTTTGGGTTTGAAAGAAGGGAAGTCGGTCTAGGGAGTTTGTGTTTTGAAGGTGTAAATGTAAAACAGAACATGGAAACATCAAAATGCAATTTTCAATTTCTTTTTGACTTTTTATTCTTATCATTCAAACCGAGTTATAGACTTATAGTTATTTCTAAAGATTTTATGTGCAGAGAAATATGTATTCTTAATTATTTTTAGTTTAATAAAAAATATTGTTTTATAGACTAATTTGTTCAAAGTTTTTTTTTTTTTTTTTAATTATTTTCTATAACCAAAGTAGACACGAACTTGGAACTTGACTAAAGTATTAAGACAATCTATAGAAATTCTTTCACTAACGTGTGAGGCAATGTAGTTGGAAAAAAAGACAAGAAAAAGGAAATAACTTGCATAAACCCAGAATCACACTGACGCAGACACCTAGTCAAAAAGACTAAGGCAATGAGAGAATCAACCTCTTTGGTTCATTTGTCTGCGATTTCCCTTCTTCTTGTTCTTGTTGATCATGTGTCTTCTTTGGTGGCAGCACCAACACCAGAATCTGTGTATACCCCTTTCCTCCAGTGCCTAAAAAACCACACAAACTCTTCAACGCCCCAACTCTCCAGCATACTCTATGCTCGATCCAATTCTTCCTTTTCTTCCGTTCTACAAGCCTATGTTCGTAACGCCAGATACAACTCAACCTCAACACCAAAGCCTTTACTTGTTGTAACTCCTCTGCAACAATCCCATGTCCAAGGTGCTGTCATTTGTGCCAAAACAATTGGTGTTCAACTCAAGATCAGAAGCGGTGGCCATGACTTCGAGGGTGTCTCATATGTCTCACACGAACCCTTCATTGTTCTTGACATGTTCAATCTCCGAAACATCACTATGGATGTTCAGAACGAGGTTGCTGTGGTTCAAGCTGGTGCCACTCTTGGAGAACTTTACTACAGGATTTGGGAGAAGAGTAAAGTTCTTGGCTTTCCTTCAGGGGTGTGCCCCACTGTTGGTGTTGGTGGCCATTTCAGTGGAGGAGGCTATGGTAACATGATCAGAAAACATGGGTTATCTGTTGATCATGTTCTTGATGCTGAAATTGTTGATGTGAATGGTAGGGTTCTTAACAAGGAGGAAATGGGGGATGATCTTTTCTGGGCCATTAGAGGCGGTGGAGGATCAAGTTTTGGGGTTATATTATCATACACAGTTAAATTGGTTTCTGTGCCAGAAATTGTTACTGTTTTTAGGGTTGAAAGGAGTTTGGAACAGAATGATACTGTTACCGAGCTTGTTCTGCAGTGGCAGGAGGTTGCTCCTAATACTGATGATAGGCTTTTCATGAGGCTGCTATTGCAGCCTGTGAGTTCTAAGGCTGTGAAGGGGAAGAAAACTGTAAGGGCCACTGTTATGGCTTTGTTTCTTGGAGGTGCTGATGAGGTTGTCACATTGTTGGGAAAAGACTTTCCTTTGCTTGGTTTAAAGAAGGAGAATTGTTCTGAAATGAGTTGGATTGATTCTGTGATTTGGTGGGCTAATTTCGACAATGGCACAAAGCCTGAAGCCTTGCTTGGCCGGAATTACTCAGCCGAATTCCTCAAGAGGAAGTCTGATTATGTGCAGACACCAATTTCAAGAGATGGGTTGGAAGGGTTATGGAAGGAGATGATTGAGTTGGGAAAAATTGGATTTGTTTTCAATCCTTATGGTGGGAAAATGAATGAGATAGTGCCGGATGCTACTCCGTTTCCTCATCGTGCCGGAAATCTGTTCAAGATTCAGTACTCAGTGAATTGGGAGCAATCTGAAGTTGCTGAAGAAAAGAATTTCATGGATCAGGCTACAAGGGTGTACAGTTACATGACTCCTTTTGTGTCAAATAGTCCAAGAAGGGCATTCTTGAATTATAGGGATCTTGACATTGGTACCAACAATTTTGGGAAGAATAGCTATGAAGAAGGAGAGGTTTATGGTGCCAAGTACTTTGGCAATAATTTTCAGAGGTTAGTGAAGATCAAGACTGCTGTTGATCCTGGAAACTTTTTCAGGAATGAACAAAGCATTCCCACCAATCCAAGTAAGTGTCTATATATAATACCTTAGTTGCTAGTGAAATTTCCTTCTTTTTTTTTTTTTAAATGTCTGTTGCACTGGGCTGGTAGACATTATCCAATCATATTCAATGCAAAACATGGTTTTCCTGACTAACTGAAAGATTTCTTCTTTCTCTGAGAATATTATGCAGTTTTCTGGAATGGATCCTTCAGCTATCTGATTTATTTATTTTACACGTTTGAGATTATCAAGCACCTTAGGCAAACTATTTTAGTGTATCCACTGTCACATTAATACTCTCTTTTTAAAAGAAAACCTTTGATAATTTGATGTTTGATCATCTATTAGCCCCAAGTATACATAGGTTGTAGGACTCATGTTTGAATGTCTTGTCTTGCAGGTGGTGGTAAACCATTTAACCGCAGCCTAGGTAGAAAACTCATGGTAAAGGGGGTAGGGTTACTCATCCTAGAACTCTTTATTATAAGATTATTGTACTTTGTTTAGTAAGCATACATGGCCAATTTGCCCTTTGAATAATTGATCTAGCTTTATTGTAAATAGATAATGTAGATTGAAAATTCCATTTAACAGATTTATTATTTTTATTGTTTAATTTCAATTTTCTTTTATAAATTTCTAAAACTAGAAAACACTGAATAAGAATCGAAAATAAAAATACAAACCAAATATACCCTTAATTTTTTCAAAATGACTGTTTATTTGCTAAAAAATCTATGATTAAATTTTTTATATATTAATAAGGTTGTGTACAAATTAAGTTTATAATTAAAGGAGTACATATGTCCACTATAAAAAGAAAGAGTACGTGTTAAATAATACAACAACAACAAAGTTTTGACTCACTAGGTGGGGTCGGCTATATAGATCAAGATGCCATTGAGCTCTATCATATATCATATATACAGAGAAACCGTTTACATGTAGAACATGTTAAATAATAATCTAGAAAATTTTCTCTTTACTAAGAATCTCTTGCACCACTTCACCATCCACATGCTAATATGCTATATCTGACTTTTTCTCTTTATATTTTACTTTTACACTCTTTTAAGCTGACAGAAGCTAATTAAAGCATTGAAGTGGATTCTCAATAATGTAAATTTCATCATGTGTATATTATCACAAACTTGAGATCATTTCAAATTTATAAAATTGACAACACATGTAGCTAGACAATTATTAGAATGAACTGTGTTGGAGAAAAATATCATCAATTTGAGTAGTTGACAGCACAACTCAATTATTAGAGAAAGCAGAAAAGCACTACCAACACTTAAGTGGTCCAACATGTTTCTCTGAATTAAGAACCTTTCCAACCTCACACTAAATTTCCAAGAACTGAATCCATGGAAAAACCAATCTCTCTCCTTGCTACTCTTATTGTTCTGCTTCTTTATGCCTCTGACTGTTTGGCAGCCCCATCATCAAGAAATTCCCTATTTGCCACTTTCCTCAACTGCCTAAAAACCCACACAAACCAACCAAACCAAGTTTCAAACATAGTTTATTCCCAAACAAACGCATCCTATGACTCTGTCCTTAAAGCCTCTGCTAGAAATGCCAGGTTCAACAACCCCTCAACCCCAAAGCCATTACTCATCATCACCCCTCTTAATGAAAACCATGTACAGAACTCTGTTCTCTGCGCGAAAAGCATTGGTGTTCAACTCAAAATCAGGAGTGGTGGCCATGATTTTGAAGGCATTTCATATGTCTCTCAGGCTCCCTTTATCATCCTTGACATGTTCCACTTTCAGAATGTAATTGTGGATGTTCAAAACGAGATTGCTGTGATCGAAGCAGGTGCCACTCTTGGACAAGTTTACTATAGAATTTATGAGAAGAGCAGTGTTCATGGCTTCCCTGCAGGGGTGTGTCCCACTGTGGGTGTTGGTGGCCACCTCAGTGGAGGAGGCTATGGCAACATGATCAGAAAGCATGGCTTATCAGTTGATCATGTCATCGACGCGAAAATTGTTGATGTAAATGGTAGGATTCTTGACAGGGAAGCAATGGGGGATGATCTTTTCTGGGCCATTAGAGGCGGCGGAGGAGCGAGTTTCGGAGTCATATTGTCCTACACTGTTAGGCTAGTTCCAGTGCCGGAAACGGTTACTGTTTTCCAGGTTGATAAGACTCTTGAGCAGAATGCAACTGATCTTGTTTTCCAATGGCAGCAGGTTGCTCCTCACACAGATGAGAGACTCTTCATGAGGCTGGTGATGCAGCCGGTAGCGAAAAGAACCATGAGAGCCTCGGTTATGGCTTTGTTTCTTGGAGGAGCTGATGAAGTTGTGACACTGCTGGAAAAGGAGTTTCCATTACTGGGTTTAAAGAAGGAAACTTGCCATGAAATGAGGTGGATTGACTCTGTTTTATGGTGGGCTAATTACAATGATGGATCAACATTGAAGGCATTGCTTGATAGAAGCCATTACAGGGTGCATTACAACAAGAAGAAATCGGATTATATTCAGACACCGATTTCGAAAGCCGGGCTTAATCTGATATGGAAGAAGATGATTGAGTTGGGAAGAGTTGTTCTCATTTTCAATCCATATGGTGGAAGAATGAATGAGGTTCCTTATGATGCTACACCGTTTCCTCATCGTGCTGGGAATTTATACAAAGTTCAGTATAGTGTGACATGGGAGGGAGGAGGAGATGGTGCTGATAAGAAGTTCATTGGTGAGATTAGAATGATGTACAGTTACATGACTCCATTTGTGTCAAAGAATCCAAGGAGTGCTTACTTCAACTATAGGGATCTTGATATTGGTGTGAAGATGCATGGCAAGGATAGCTACCAAGATGGGGTGGTTTATGGTTCCAAGTATTTTAATAGAAACTTTGAGAGGTTGGTGAAGGTTAAAAGTGCCATTGATCCTCAAAACTTCTTCTGGAATGAGCAGAGTATACCAATTCTTGGGAGCAACAAGTTATTTTTGTAGTACCATTATTGCTTGGATTTACTACTTCACTAGTTCTTTTGATTAATCATTTGGTCATTACAATTTCACCTCTCTTTTTCTTTATTTTATTTTATTTTTGTAAGTTCTCTCTAACGATAGACAAGATAACAAACTGACTACTCAGATGAAGATGATTAGAGAAATTTCTATTTGAAAATGATTGTTGAGATATAGCTACATGTAATGTCAAGCACTTTAGTTAAACTTATCAAAATATTTAACAATTTTAACTATTTTTATCTTAATATTCATTTTTTTAGGTGTATGCCTAGAGATAATTATTTTTTTGGCTCATGCTTGGTTGGAAGTTGGAACCATACGATAGGAATATATTTGGATGAAGTCTTTTTTGTTTTTGGATGATGTCTTGTAGGAAAGGTTGGAAGCTCCCAAATATTATTTTTATTATTGTCTAACAAATTAAGTACTAATTTGTGGCGAATTTGAAGTTTCCAAAAATTTTTGTTCACAAATGGTAAATAGGATGGGCTTGGAATTCTATTGGTCCATATATGGGCTAACATCGTTAAAATATTTTTAGGCGCATGTGAAAATGGACTAAGAGAGGCCTATATATAGTTCATCATCATAATTTTGAGCTAAGAAGTGATCAAGACCAAAAAAAAGGAAAAGGTAAGAAATGATGATATAGTAATCATGAGGGAATGTAATAGCGTTTTTTTATTAGGTGATTTCTAGTCAAACTTCTGGTAAATAAAAGGTTAGTGTTACGGATTTGGCCCACGGATCCTGGACCAGGATCGAACCCAATTCCGGTTTTTCAGGTCCAATCCGCCTCACTCTTCTGGAAGGTCCGAAACCGGCTCTCTAGAAACTCCCAACCGACTTTCGAATTCGAACGTCCCCCTTATCTTACCCAAACAAGATAAGATAAGATAATCACCATCACCTATAAATAAAGGCCCAAGTCCCCCCAAGTATTCATTCATTCCTCACACTTTCTACCTCTTAGATCCATTCTGACTTGAGCGTCGGAGTGTCTTTGCAGGTACCACCCCCCATCGCTCCAGTCAAATAGTCCGACGTCCGCCTCGACCCGCAAGTTCCCGATCCATCTCTCAACCCGTACCGAAGACATCCAGTACAGTTAGTTACCTTTTATGATTTATTCAATAACTATTAGATATATAAATTTAATTATATCA
>NC_029787.2:131374911-131385606 GCF_000816755.2 Arachis ipaensis | reverse complement strand
ATAATTAATACTAATTATTTAATTAACCTAAGTTTTAAAAATTAAATTATTCAACTATAATAAAACTTTTTCTATAAATTACAAAAACTTTTAGAAAAAAATTAATTTGTAATTTGTAATTTTTTTTAAACCATCTAATTATTATTCAGTGGTTCAAGTTTTGCTTGGTTTTCCATGACAGAACATATGTCAAAGTAAATAGTACTATAACTGCCACAATAGGGATAACATGTGCTAGAACTATTTTAACATGAATACATGATTCCTTGTGCCAAACAAAAAAGCAATGCAAAGAATTCAAATTTATAATTATTAATGAGCATGCATGTATACAACACAACAACACTGAGTAGTTTAACAAAATGTTAAAAATTATAAATTAAGACTTATTTAAAAAAAATTATAATTTATAAAAATAGTTTTATTATAATTGTGTGATTTGGTTTCTAAAAGAATATGGTTAGTGTTAATCATGATGGCACAATTAAATTTTTTCAATAACTATTTAACATGTCATAGAGAATAATTAACCTCTGATTTGTGAAAAAGTAGATTCCAAGCATGTTACATGATTAATAGTCTTTACACATTTAGTTTATGTTATAATTTTTTAACCGGAAACTTGTGCAGTATGTTAGTTTGTTACTTTTTTATTGTAATTAAGCATATATATTGGATAGAACCTAAGTAAGTTTTCTGTGAGGTTATTTTTTCATTTTGAGATGCTAATTCTCATTTCTTTTCTCTCTCAAAACTACTTCTTCTTCTATCTCTTTCTTCTACTTTCTAGAACTTTCTTCTTGTTCTTTCACTCATTCTTGATTTCTTTAGTTTTCTTCCTCTATTTTCTCTTTTCTTCACATCTAAACTCATACGACAGAGATGATGAGAGTTGCTTCACCTTAATTCACGGTTCTTCAACATGGTGCGGTGAGCGTGGACCAGAGGTGAAGGCTCCAATCACGAGCACTGATGTAAAAGATCTAACAAGTTTGAAGTTTGAATCAAACTTGTGGTTTCTAGCATCCGAATCTTGAAACTTACAAGATCGTTGAATTGAATCCCTAATTTTCAGAAAGAATGGCTAACCAAACCTCGAATTTTAACATTCAAACACATGCGAATCTCGTTAATCAGTTGCAATCAGCAGCAAATCGAGCAAACACAAGTCCAATTATGGATCCAATGAGTCCATATTTTCTGCATCCTGGTGAGAGTCCAGGAACTCCTTTAGTTTTCATGATTTTAGGTCCCAGTAACTATCATACTTGGGAGAGAGCTATGTGTAGAATGTTGAGATCTGAAAATAAATTGAAATTTGTTGATGAAACTTTAGTAAAATCATCGGAGGATGATTCACTGTTTGATGCGTGGGATAGATACAACACATATGTAGTGTCTTGGTTGAATTTGTCTTTAAGTCTAGAAATAACACACAGTGTGGTGTGGATGGACATTCTTGCAGACATATGGCGTAGTTTAAGACATCGCTATTATCAGGGAGACGCTTTTAGAATGGCTGAGTTACAAGAAGAATTGTTTGGCATAAGGTAAGGAGACCTTAACATCACTGCATACTTTACCAAATTGAAAGGAATTTAGAAAGAGTTAGATAATTTTTTACCAATTCCAGCATGTAAGTACTGTACTGGAACTTGTGATTGTGGTTTAGATGTGCTGAAGAATTACCAAGAAGATACCTATGTAGTGAGACTCCTCAGGGGGCTAAATGATCAGTTTGCTGTATTTAGGTCCCAGATCATGTCGATGAAGCCGCTTCCAACGGTAGATGCAGCCTTTTTCACTTTTGTTACAACAAGAGAGACAAAATGCAGATATCACTAAAGGAAAAGCATTGATAACTACCGGTAACACCAATCAAGACTTTAACCCTCAGATCAATATGGCCACTAGAGGAGGTAGAAACTTTAGAGACAGAGGGGGTAGATTGAATGGAAGAGGATGTAGAACTCAAATTTACAAACAATGTGTGTTTTGTGGTAAGAGTGGACATACTAAAGATGTATGCTATAAAAACTATGGATACCCATCTCATATGAGGAGTGGCGGTGGCAGTGGAATCATCAACATGGTTGCTGATTTGAATGGTGATAACATCAGTAACAACACTCAAGAAGCAATTAGCAAGTTAGAGGCTCAGTTCTTTGCAGATCAAAAAGCAGCATTATTGGCACTTCTTGAAAGGGAGAATAATCAACAGCATAATCGTAACATAGGTTTTAATCACACCATTTCTCTACCATCAAATCAAGGTATTGCATTCATTATGTATTTAGCCACATTTAGTCCAAATTCCTGGGTCATAGACGCAGGAGCTAGTGAACATATTTCCTTTTCATTAAAATCATTCAAGAATTTGTATCATATAAAACCTGTATGCATTAACTTTCCTGATGGTACTCAAACAGTTAATGATGTATTTGGAACAGTAGAGTTTAGCAACATATTTCATCTAGTACATGCATTATACATTCTCAATTTTAAATTCAATTTCATTTCAGTATCAAAATTGACTACTGATCTGAAATGTGAATTCATTTTTAATGATTCTACTTGTGAGATACGGGATTATCTCTCCAAGAGGATGATTGGAGTAGCTGAGCAAAGAAGAAGATTATATGCATTTGAGAGTCTGACAACTATTGCATCACCAAAACTGCATACAACATTAATATCTCTGAGTTGGCCTCACAACTCCAATAAGCACGAAGCATGAGCCTTATGGCACTTTAGACTAGGACATATACCATTTCAAAGAATAAATATAATGTAAAAATCATATGAATTTTTGACAGATAAAGGATCTATGGATCCCTGTGATTCTTGTCATTTTGCCAAACAAAGAAGGATAACTTTTTCGCGTAGTTTCTCTCAATCTTCAGCTTCATTTGACCTTGTACACATGGACATATGGGGACCCATTAGAACACCTTCCATGGGAGGTCACAAATATTTTCTAACAATAATAGATGATAAAAGTAGATATATTTGGTTGCATCTCATGCGCTCTAAAGCTGAAACTGTTTTCCATGTGCAAAATTTTGTCAACTTTGTGCAAACTCAATGTGGCAGCACCATAAAGAAAATCAGAACTGACAATGGTCTTGAGTTCAAAATGCATTCTTTTCCAATTCTAAAAACATAATTCATCAAACAACTTGCGTTGAGACGCCTCAACAGAATGAAATTGTAGAAAAAAAGCACCAATATATTTTGGAAGTTACTAGAACATTAAGGTTTAATTCAAATGTACCTAAAAGTTTTTAACATTTTGCTGCAGCTTATGTTGTCCATTTAATCAATAGGCTTCCTAGTGTGTTTCTCAACGAATCATATCCTTATCAAATTTTAAAAAATAAATTATCTAAAATTGCTTACTTGAGAGTGTTTGGTTGCCTTGCTTATGCATCTACGTTGACTGCACATAGGAAGAAATTAGATACAAGAGCCAAAAAATGTGTACATATTGGTCACAAAATTGGAGTTGAAGAGTATATTTTATATGATTTGTCAAATAAAAAAGTGTTTTTGTCAAGAAATGTCAGTTTTTATGAACATGTACTACCTTTTTTGCAAACTGAAAAACTTGAATCATCATCACAACATCATGCAGCACCCTGTATACCTACATACTATACATTCTTTAATCCTTTTGACTCACCTCATCATAATATCATCAACAATAACAAAATCACACATAATCTAATGATACTTAGCATGCATCTCATGACTCTCAACACACTTCTGCATCTATTGAGCTAAGTAGTGACAATTCTAATCAAATTGCACATAATAGTCCTCAATTGGAAATTATTCTTAGAGGTTCAGCACCCCAAATAATACCTTATCAACATACATTACATGAAAACCATGAGTTGAATTTAGAGACACAAAAGTCACTTCATCCTAAGAGACCACCATCTTATTTGAGAGACTTTCATTGAATGATGGCCTCCTCCAATGGTTCAGCTACTAGTAGCACCACACATAAATATCCCCTCTCACAAGTAGTCTTATATGAGTCATTGTCCCCAAAGCACAAAGCATTCACACTAGCTACATCCATACATTTAGAACCCAAAAATTATGATGAAGCTATCAAGGATCCAAACTGAAAAGAAGCTATTGATAATGAGCTTTCTGCTTTGGAGAGGAATGAGACATGGACACTTACTAAATTTCCTGCTGGAAAGAAAGCAGTGGGTTGCAAATGGGTTTTTAAACTCAAATTGAACCCGGATGGATCTATAGAGAGACACAAAGCACGCTTGGTGGCACAGAGTTAACTCCAATCTCATGTTACTAATTCAAGGGTTAGAGAAAAATAGAAATAAAACTAGTAACTATACTAATACACCTTTCATGACCTCACCCCCAACTTCCTCCCTCTCCATGAAGAAGAACAAGGGTGATGGATAGTCACAACTCAGAAGCGCAAATCAAAAAGGTCAGAAGCCTAAAGCAGTTGAGAACCCAAATGCCATTACAACAAAGACAACAACAATGGGCGATGCTTACATTCATCCAGTGCAACATAATAAATGGCTATTACATATATACCTCTATGCCCCTCAAGTGCTGCTATGGAGCAACGTTGCAGCAATAACAGAGGTTGTTCGTCAATGTATGATATCCATCACATATTCACATGTACATAACATAAATTCAGAAATTGAAACTAAATCCCCAACCTACCTATGATGACACACTTTAATGTCCTAATTTGGAAGAATGCCACACTTTCAAGAACTACTGAGTATTGAGTATTGATCCCTAATCAGAAACTCCATTATCCATTCAAATGATAAATATCTATTCACCACAAAACCCCTCCTGCATTACCAATACTCCATTCCCACACGCTTGAACTTCCATTGAAAAAAGAGGAATTAATTGCTAAAATTGAAAAGCTAACCTCCAAGCGAAGAAAAATGGAGGGCTTCAGTTTCAGTTAATTAGCGGATTGCACGTTAGGGTTTGAAAGGAGAGACGCGAGCAACACACGGAGAAGATCCAGGAAGGGGTGTGATGGAGCTTCAGTGCGATACAAGTTCAGTGCAATGGAGGTTCGGTGCGACGGCAGTGCAAGGCTAAGAGGCGCCACCGATGGAGCATTTGGAGGGGATGAGTGTGGAGACGCAGAAGTATCGTAATTGAAATGAGGAGTTCGGGGTGGAAACTCTTATTTCAATATTTTCTGATGGAAACTTTTAAATTATAGACAGATTTTCTGTCTATAATAATTTAATAAAACACAGCGTTTTAACCATTTAAATACAGGCAGATTTTCTATCGATAATTATTTTCCATGAAAAAAACACTAATTTTTTCAACAGAATTATCGACAGATTCTTTTTTCCATTTGTAATTCATGCTAATTCATTTTTCTTTATTTCTGACGAAAATTTTCTCGCAAAATCTGTCTATATTTCTGTGGGATAAAATCTATCGAAATATCTATCTGTAATAAGTAGTTTTCTAGTAGTGATTTTTCTCAAACTAAGGGTGTTGACTACAAAGACACTTTCAGCCCTGTAGTAAAGATGAACACGTTTCGGATAGTCATAGCCATTATGGCTATCAAGAATTGGCATTTGCACTGGTTAGACGTCAATACAGCATTTTTACATGGAGATCTCAATGAAACTATCTATATGAAACCTCCACCAGGCCTCAAAATTCACAAACCAGGTATGGTATGCAGATTAGATAGATCCCTCTATGGATTAAAACAACCAAGCAGACAATGGACACACAAAGCTTGCAGGCTCTCTAACTAAGGCTGGCTACACTCAATCTAAGCATGATTATAGCATGTTTACCCAGAATACTTCAAAGAGTTTCACTGTTATCTTGGTATATGTTGATGATTTAGTGATTGCAGGTAGTGACTTGCAAGAGACTTATTTGCATAACTTATTCAGAATTAAAAACCTTGGGGAGCTCAAATACTTCCTTGACATGGAGGTAGCTCGAAGCAAGAAGGGCATTTCCATTTGTCAGAGAAAATACTATCTTAACTTACTGCAGGATTATGGAATGCTTGCTGCCAAACCAATATCTATTCCTATGGATTATACCACTCATTTGTCAAAAGACTCAGGAACCCCTCTGGCCTTAACTTCAGAATATCACAGAATTGTTGGAAGACTCTTATATCTAACAAATACATGGCCTGAGATTTGTTATGCAGTGTCTAGATTGAGCCAATTCTTAGACTATGCTACAGATAAATATTTTCAAGTAGCATTGAGAGTGTTGAGATAACTCAAAGGAGGCCCATCAATGGATTTATTCTTTTCTTTAATCACTGACCTCACTCTCTCTAACTTCTCAGACAGTGATTGGAGAATATGTCTAGATTCTAGAAGATCCATCATAGGATATTATTTCTTTTAGGCACTTCAATAATTTCATGGAAAAGCAAAAAGCAAGATACAATTGCAACATCATCTTGTGAAGCATTTACTTCAGAAACAAGAGAGGCGCAATGGCTCCGTTATATAATGAAGGAACTTCAGATTAACCAACAACGACCAATGAGAATTTATTGTGATAGTCAATCAGCATTACATATAGCTGCCAATCCTATTTTTCATGAGAGGACAAAGCACATCAAAGTGAATTGTCATATTACAAGGGATAAATGGCAAAAGAGAGTCATTAAATTGCTGCCAGTAATAAGTGCTGATCAAGTAGCAGATATTTTAACTAAGGCTCTTGCACCAAGCCTATTTCAAAACTGTCATAACAAACTTGGACTATTGGACATTTACACTCCAAGTTTGAGAGGGGGTGTTACATGATTAATAATCTTTACACATTTAGTTTATGTTAGAATTTTTTAATTGAAAACTTGTGCAGTAAATTAGTTTGTTAGCTTTTGATTGTAAGCATATATATTGGATAGAATTTGAGTAAGTTAGTTTTTTGTGAAGTTCATTTTCTCATTTTGAGATGCTAATACTCATTTCATTTCTTTCTCAGAACTTCTTCTTCTATCTCTTTCTTTTTATTTTCTAAAACTTTTTTTTTGTTCTTTCACTCATTCTTGATTTCTTTAGTTTTCTTCTTCTATTTTTCTCTTTTTTTCACATCTAAACTCCATGTCTCTTAGGTAGTGTTTGGAAGAGAGACAAAGACTAAGAAACTGAGACTGAGTAACAGAAATTGAAATAAGTTTCAGTATTGTGTTTGGTGTAAAATAGGAGACAGAGACTGAAATAAGAATGAAACTCTAATTTAATTTGCACAAAAAATAAAATTGGAATTAATTAATTGAAATGGAGGTATTTTAGGTATAAAATGTTATTAAAGTTTCAATCTCCGTCCCCAAAAATTTCAATCATCTGTGTTCTCACTTTTTGGAAGTATTAAAATACTAAAATTTTAATAATAAAGACTGAAATTTTAATATCAATCTCTGGACCAACAAACATAATGTTGTAACAATCTCTGGACCAATAAACAGAATGTTAAATTTTAGTTTTTCAATCTCTGTTTCATACTTCAAATAAATACTACCTTATGTCAAACACAATTTTATATATCTATATTCCTATCTCTATAAACAAAAGGCAGCCTTAAATTCTTTATTATTGAGAACGTAGTAATGAAGATGTGCATGAATCCCGTGTGATTCATTTCCTAGATATGGATGATCATTCGGTAAATCTTAGTTATGTCATCACTTGTACTATGAGACTAAAGTGCCTAGACAGTAGTTGAGAGATTAATTATAATTCTTACGTACCCTGATTCATCGCTCCACAATTAACTTTATGCATGCATAATTCAGATAATAAACAAATGAAAAGTTCGTTATAGTTTCTTACAAGTTAAAGGGACCAACCCTTTTAGGTCAAGAGCATACTTACTACTCTTGTCATAGTTTCTTTGTCCTAATATATTGAGGCTATAGCTAAATGGGTAGATTTGCAAGGTTTAACAACTATTGCATCATGCCATATTATTGCAAGATTTGCTTGCACTGATCAGGAATATATACAACATCATTATTAGTGCATATGAAAAAATCCAATTGAATTATTGGGACCCCTCCTAACTAGAGCAACATGTAGTTATGTCACGTAAGAGTTCTCTGTTATGATCGTGATCATTGATAATTTTAGATAGTAATTACGACAATCCAAACAATAATAATAATAATCTGGGACCAAATTCTGTGAAAAGATGGCTTATCCGTAACTTTAATTTATTTGGTACTAATTAATAATAGCATGCTTTTATTTTTTGTTGTCCAGGTGCCCATGTGTAATTCCCTTGAGCATTAAATAATTAGTGTCACAAGCAACTTCTTTACTTTTCTTTTCTCAATCTTAGCGGTATATGTCTTTATTTGCTTCTGTGTCTTATATGTTATCACGTAAGAGTTTACTGATAGGGTCACAACTTTAATCATTTTAAGAAGGAAAATTATAGGTAGCCCAAAATATCAATGTATGAGGTTAAAATTAAGAGAAAATGACAAAAAAAAAATTCTTCACCTTTTATCTTAAAGATAAATAAATTTTTAACTAATTAAAAATACAAAAACGTCATTCACTTTTTAAAAAAGTGAGACAACCAAATTTTGTTGATAGATCTATTTGTCTTTATATATGTTTTGGACAGAAAAACTTAAATGTCTATTATTTTAGAAGATAAATGATGTTTTTGTATTTTCAATTAGTGAGAGACTTATGTATTTTTAAATTAAAAAGTTAGAAACTTTTTTATCTTTTTTTCTAAAATTAAAGATATAGATATAGATATTGAAAACAATCATGTCATATATATTAATTACAAATTAGATATCATATAAAATTATTTATTTGGTAATAAAATGTTTATGAAAATTTTTATTATGCTGCAATAAAAATATTTGATTATTTTACTATGATATGTTTGATTATTTTGTTAGTTAACTATTTTGTTAAAAAAGTGTGCAAAATGACATATATACAAGTATATAATAATTAATTTGGAGACTAATTTTTAGTATTTATAGAATATTTTTATATGACAAATCATTCGATCCTTTTTTGTTTGTTATCTAAGCAAGATAACTTTGGAATTTATAGTTTAAGATATTACGACAAATGTTTGAGGAATTCATCATTTTATATAAAAAAAAATTTAAATACAATGATAGTTTAGTACTTTAGTTCCAAAAATTTTAATATTATATTGTTGGACTCATTTTTTAACATGTGTATGATTTTTGTCAAAAGAAATTATATTTATGAAGGAAGAAAAGAAAATTGTATATCAACAACATATTTTACACAACTTTACAAACCAAGCCTTAATCACAAGTTCACAACCTAATTTAACATACATTTTTTATAATGAGAAGTATTAAGGGTAAATGTATGTTATTTTATAAGTCATTAAAAACATGTTAATTAAAAAAAATAAAGCGATGGATGGATTAATTATTGAAGAACATATTCAACTTATTATTACTAGTCAAGACCACACAATAATTTCTGATTGATTTGATTTGGTCCATTTCATCACTACTTTAAATTTTTCAAACAATTTCTGCAAGTTAGGTTAGGTGATAATTTGAGTTGGAAATGTTGACATGGGAGAAAAGCTAATAATGGCTATAGAGTGCAGTCTATGCGTCCAGTTGAAAAGGAAAGTAGGGGAACCCCTCAAATTGATGACCTTTAATTAATTTGGTTAAGAAAGCACAACTCTGCGCATTAAGCGCCAACAAATTAAAGAAGCATTCAATAATAAATAATAACATTTGCTTAGTCAAATGAAAAAAAACTTTAATTTACATACATGGCATTGAGATCTTTCCACGACCGAATCCGTGTGAATGTATCTTTTAATTTCTAGCTACCTTTAATATACTTATTACCAAGTATATATATTTTGGTAAAATTTCATTTCATATTATTCCACATTGCACGTTTTGTATGACTACTTTAGCTTGGTCCAACTCCACACACCACACTAAGAGCATTTTCAATGGGTGATTCCTATTCACCTTTTTGCTGACACATTGAAGAACTTACCATTGGAGAAAGAGAGAGACGAGTTCTTTCACGAATTTCAATATGAAAAAGTCTCTGCTCAGGACTTAAGCATAACCAATGGTAACTTGCCATTTACATTAATTACAAGTATTTTAATTAATTAATTAAGTAGGACCACAACAGGGACTAAAGTTAGTTCCTCCTAACGGAGAAGAGAGAGATACTTTGAGTTCCTATTTACTGTTTATGACGCAAAAGCTGACGTGGAGTTACTTTTTATGACAGGTGAGCCATAAACAGGAACTGGGATGAGTTCCCTACTGGAGATAGTCTAAGGTAGTGGTTGATTGGTCTAACTTAGACGGAGATAACCAATTTGGGTTAGTAGAGTGGTCAGCTCACTCGTCTGCTTAATTAATAAGTGTCGAGGATTTGAATATCGCTTTGTGCATGCAGCAACTCATTGGCCAGCGGCAGATCTTTAAATGGAGCTCAGATTCGTGACGGATTAGTTTTTGACCTATCGGACTGAGAAACTTAGATAGAGATTGGAGGATTGAAACTCAATATTATATTTGGTAGTGAGAAACTAAAGTTAAAATTTTAATCTCGAAAGACAAAATTTTAGTTTTTCAATATTTTTTAAAAATAGAAATAGAACGGACTGAAATTTCTGAAA
>NC_029787.2:131372991-131374819 GCF_000816755.2 Arachis ipaensis | reverse complement strand
ATTTTCATTTTAAATTTTAAATTTATCCTATATCTTTATATTTATCTTAAACAAAATAAAATACTTATACATAATTTAGTCTAATACATTTTACATCAAATACAATACATTTTTATTATATCTCAAACATTATTGCTAGTTAATAGAGTCAACCCGTGCGGGTGCCAAAATGGACCAAGACATATACTACGTACAGAATTACACATTATTCTACATAATTTTAACCAATTTATTAGCATCCATGCAGGCCAAGAAGTGGGTAGATTCCTATTTAATGTTGTCCTGCACTTGTTTTGAATTTGTATATAGTAGTGTTGTGTGAATGGATACAAATCTAGAAAAATAATTAACATTTTTTCTAAGGATGAAAACCAAAATAAATAATAGTAACGAGCCATTTAATTCATTAATACTTTGGCTACGTCAGGGATAACATCATGCACACGTAATGTTAAAAGTTATTGTGTCACATACTATATAAACACCAAAACAATGGCGACCACAAATGTCAACAATATTAATCTTAGAGAGCTTTCAATTTATGCCTGTCATTGGGATGAAGAGGACATAATAAAATTAAAAAAGTTCAACACAAAACGAAAAATAAATGGTGAATTAATTAGTTTTTTATTTAATCAAGGATATTGTAGCTTTCACATACAAAATTACAAATACGTCTTTTTCAGAGTTAAAAATAAAGATAATAATATAAATTAAAGTTCCTTGTCTAGCTATAAGCGAGCACGATTAGCACAATTAAAATTAAAATTATAGGGGGTTGAAACATGAAACATGAAATGGAATGCTTCATTGGATTCTCCGTCATTTTCCTTTAATCTACTACTCTTATCTTATGCTTACATTCTTTCTCCTTCTTCCTCTTTTGTGTACTGTTTTCAAAGATAAAGATAATAATGATATATTATTCTTACAGAACTTTCATATAATGGTAAGCTTTTCTGTTTGATCAGTTTAAACAATAATTTGATAAATTAATTTAAATAAATAAATTATTCTAAACATATATATATGCAACTTTAATTTAATTTGATATATATTAGAAGCTAACATACTCTACTCGGATACTCTAGCCGTTATATTATATTAGAGACTCTAAATAATGTAATTTATGAAGACTATGAGAGAAGACACGGCAATTAAGTTAATAAACGATGTATAGGAATATCAATGAGCTTTGAAAAAGACTCCTAAACTTTTAGACCTACTTTAAAAAGTAGTCAGATTAATTAATCAGCTTTTACTAATTAAAAGTTTGCAATTGTACTTTAATTACCTCAACTTTCAGATAGTTTAATTTTTCCAATCCAAAAGAAAAGAAAAGATGACAAAGATTAATTAAGGACTGAAAATCAACACTTAATTAATATATGTTTATAGTGTTGTTTTAATTAATTTACCAACACCGGGTGACGTTGATGTTTCATTGTTTTGTTTTTTAATTAAAGTTGATATTAGTTGCTTACATTGCTTCATAACAACGTCCGATCAGCATTGTGTATTTGGGCATATATTAGTAGCAATCTCTCTATATCTTGCTTTTGCTGATGTATCTCTCTTTACTAATCGGGTTTTAAGTAGAAGAGCAAGTTTTTTAATTATCATGATTAATTCTTAAAAGGATAAAAAGTGGCATTCCAAAACCAAAAGATCACATTAACTTTGATTCAATGCTTTATTATTAAAAAAAATCAAAAGTAATTTAAAATAAAAATATTACGTAAACACTAAAATTTATCATTATCATTATATATTTATATAAAAATATATAAATAGTTTAATTTATTTTTAATATGTATTTTATATTAAC
>NC_029787.2:131370588-131372877 GCF_000816755.2 Arachis ipaensis | reverse complement strand
ATTAATAAAATTGTATTGTGTAACAAAAAAATTAAGGAAAAGTTTAGGAGCCAGCAATTTTTATATTTTGTAGGCAGCACTTAACCATCAAAAGAAAAGTGAGTAATTTTTTACCATTAGATGTAATCTCATACCATTAAAAAGATTATTGATGACCAATTAATGATTACAAAATACAAAAATTACTGGTGTCTGACACTTTTCAAAAATTAAAATAATAAATGAATAATAAGAAGAAAGAAAAGGGTATATAGATGCCAAAAGTTGTTGAAATACTCCATTTCAATCTTAGCAAGTTGAAGTCATATATTATAATTAAGGTTCCAAGAGAATGAATGATGAGATGCTATGGGGATGGAGGACGTATAGATTGTGTGTTGCTGTCTTCAAATTATCGAAAGGAAAAGTCTAGGGTCAGTCACTTTGTTAAATTCTGATCAGTATGTAATCAGTAAAGAAAAGTGAGCTATTGAATGAAATTTCATATCAATTTCATACCATTAAAATCATCATTGATAGCTATTTAATAACTACAAATCACAAAAGTTACTGTCCCCTAGTATTCCTCTTACCGAAATAATGCGCTTCAATAAGTGTTGTTTATTATTTTACACAAATTTTTTTTTCGATTGTTGGGTTATAAATTCGAGTCAAAAAAAGAAAAAAAGACATAAAACAAATCTTACATCTTAGTCATATTTTTTTTTTAATATTGCCGTCAAGAATAGGATGAACAACATTACTAATATAAAAATGTCTAAAATATATAAATATCACACCTAATTCAAGGACTAACACCAAATCAAAAAATAAGTTCTCCAACTAAATACTAAAGCTACAATAATTCTTGCTATGTTGTCTCCACTTTTTATTACAATATTTTGTCTCTAGCACTGTGTAATAAATATTACATCCCTATGATCAATGTCACAGTTGTACACGAAAATTATTTTAGTGATCACACAATTTTTCATTAGCACCACAAGACTTTTCTATTATCATTTTGATTATTAACATTTTTTTCAATTGTTGATGAATTTAAACTCTTTGTATAAAACATATCAAACCTTAATATTATTGAAATTTTTTAGAAAATTTTTTAGTTTATTTCTTTTAAAATTTAGCCTTCAATAATTATCACATTTTTCTTTGGCCCATCTCACTAAGATTGCTTCATTAGTTTTGAAAACCACCCGCTCTAAAATTGCACTACTCCTCCAGCAAGAATTGAACGGAAGTTTCAATGCACTCCACCAAAACATTAACTCTAGAATCTGCATTCAAAAACTCACATAAAAACACAATAATATTATTCTTAGCATTCACAAGATAGCCACCCACCGCCATACATTGTTTTGAAGCAACATATTTAGCACAAATCCACCGAGAAAATTCATATGTCCTAGACTACTTGCAACCCCTTGAACAATAGTTGACTGCTCTTCTTTCCTTTTTTTGTTAAGAATTTTTCATTCTTTTAGCTGGTACATAATAAACTCTCATACATTCCCCCACGGTATATCATTTCTTTCAAAAATAATTTGGTTTCTAATCCTCTGTATCACCCATACTATTGCAAACCAACAATTTATCCATCTTCTCCTTCCCACTCTCATCACCTCTTGTTCACACCAAGATTCAAAGAAACTCTTTACCTCCTTTGACTTAACTCATGTAATTTTTCCCACAATCATAACTTTATACCACAAACAAGTAATGTAGTTACAATAGATGAAAAGGTGATCTATATCCTCATCATCTAAATCACATAAAGCACAAGTTACCTCATTTGCACCCACCACATTAATCTGGGTCAGCCTTTTCATCGTGTTGAGCTTGCTTTAGATCAGAAATCAGCCCATCATCTCCACTCTCGGAGGTACTATTCCCCGCCAGATATTATCAAAAGTATGACATATTTTAGGAAAGTCCAACGCTTTTGACTCCACTGAAATGATGAACGATTTTACTGAAAAATTTTTATCCTCAGAGCAACTCCAAAGGAGTTTATTTTCTGTACCTACAGTTAAACAAATTTTTTTATAATAATACTAGTAATTTTTCATAGTATTTACACTTCCACTCAAAAAAATATCTCGTCCATCTTAGATTTTAAACTCACTTAAAATCGTTCCAAAAATCACAGTTAGCAATAATTTTTATTTGTTGGGCAGAAATTAAATAAAATCTTAAAAAAAGATTTTTAACCTCAAATCATCCAATCACTTAATTTTAAACTGAGTTTTAACTTAAGTTAATAAGAGGATGCAGAATAATTATAAAAAACAC
>NC_029787.2:131369630-131370550 GCF_000816755.2 Arachis ipaensis | reverse complement strand
TTAATCTATTTTATAAAAAAAATTAAAAAAATTTCAGAAAATAAAAGTATACTAGATACTAAAGTATCAAATCTAAAATTCTTAGAGAACTAATTTAAATGTTTACCTGAATAAAAACGAACAAAGGTTGATTACAAGAGCATTACAGAAGTGTGACGTAGTAATATCTTTCAAGTTTCAATTAATGTAAACAGATACATATTTGAGGGAATGAACCCGAAATGAATATTATTTCAGGTCATTAGCATTATTTAGGCATATATGCGAAAGATCAAAGATACAAACAGTTACTTTATTATTCTTGTCACCACAAAGGAAAAGGGAGAAGAATAATGTGAGACTAAAGACGGAAGAAAAAGGGTTCAACTCTTAAAGATTTAATTTTGGGATTAATAAATTAAAGCTATCCAAATTCTATAGGGAGCTTCTAATTCTAGACTCTAGAGACAAGAGGGATGCCACCACATACACTCATTCTATTGAATCCAAAGTTGAAAGCGAAAGAGGTAACATATCTACAGAAAAGAAGATGTATAATTGAGTGTTGAAAGAAGACTACATTATTAATATGTTCATATGTTTTTGAATGGTTGAATTATTCTTTTAACTATTTTTAATTTTGTAATTAAATTTTTGTCAAATATAAAAAATTAAAAATATTATTCGTATACTAAAATTAGTCTTTAAAATTAGCTATCAATATATTTGTATGCTGATCTCTTTTTCCACGATCTTTATTTATTACTAGTTAGCTCGTACATTTCTTGTCACATTTGAGGCTTTCATTTGCACATGCTAAATTTACCTTCGTCGCAATTTGAATGTCATGGTTTCATTGGTACCAGATGTGCATGCATGGAAGGTAAGAAAATATTGGAAGATTAATGTATTACTAATAATATAGGGTTTAGTTAATATGC
>NC_029787.2:131355316-131369521 GCF_000816755.2 Arachis ipaensis | reverse complement strand
ATAATCACGTATCATTGTCTATTGTCTATTAATTAATTGGTTGCCTTATATCAAGGCTATAATCAGGGTTGATCTCAACTCTCAAGGAAAATCCACAATAATTTAATGAGCAATGAGCAAAAATGACCAAACAAATAAATTTGTTATTTGTTATGGATAGAATATGAAATTAAAAGTAAACTAAATAAAGTACTAAACTTGGGATTTATTTATTTAACATTTTTGGAAAAGAATGGAACCGAGTAAATACACCGTATGGACTGTTTGACTCTCCAAGAAGTAGTTGAACCAACTTAAGTACCTTTATTTTATATTATTTTCATTTGCTTCTTTTCAGAATAGGCTCTCTTGAATCTTGAGAATTGAGATATAAATATATAATCAAATTAAATGAAATTATATAGGATTGGACCTCAAGAAGTAAAATTACGCTTTAACTATAAATTGCTAATACTTTGAAGGGGTTAAAGAATGCAAATTCAATTGTATCATTTTGCGGTTGTTAAATCTCCACACACAACAACGTAACGTTTAATACAAATAGATATAGTGGAAACATAGAATGTGATGATCCAGCATTCTGCTTCTCCTAATTTGTTATATAATACTCTATTTAAACAAGCTGTGTTCATAATGGACTTTCCAACTTTGACAATTGACACAATCCATCAGTATGATTGACTTGGAAAATTGTTTGAGTTTACTTCTACCGTGCTTCTTCCAAAAGTAAGGAAATGAATCATCATCTTCTAATTAAAGCATATTACACTACAACTTAGGAGGATAATAAGGTTGTTTTTCTTTCCATATAGGTACACCGTACACTACATCTTGAAACTTCTCTGCCTACCTTCAAAAACTACACTACAACTTTAATTGTCACTTGTACAGCAAGCAACACTAGCTATAGCTATTTATAGCAAATTCCATATTAGTATTAGACTAATTAAACAAGTATTACAAAAATTAAGGCAGGGGCAATTAAAATTAGAGTTATGCTACATGTACACTAAAATCAGCTACCAAGTTATCCGTAATATATGTTAGAATACAAATACACATGTATTTATACACAAATACATTGATAACTAATTTTAGTAGCTGATTTTGATGTAAAGATAGCATTTTTGTCAAAATTAATCACTTTAAAGTATGGGCCTTCAATCAAATCAAATATCTAAGTGATGAGTCATGTGGACCAAATTTAAAGACTATGAGTGTGTATACAAAGACATGTTCATCTCTTAATAGCTTTGTTCCTGCCTGGTTGTGGCCGAGCTATATGTCTCCTTGGAGGGTTGAACGTCCGACCTTGTTGGAGAACTTCAATATGCCTCGACCACCAAGTGAAACAAGGGGGGGGAGCACCTGCAAAAAGCACTCCGACGCTCAAGTCAGCTAAAGAGAATTATTTGAAGAGTTATTTTAGCTTAGAACGATGATCTACCTTTTCAATTTCAGCTGTTTCCTTTATAACTCGGAGATGATGGCCGTTTATTGACCGTTTCTGTGTAACCGATCATAGTGGTTTAATGCCATAAAGTCGGCAAAGTTAATGTGCCGATTAAAAAGGGATTCGCCGAGCTATAATTCGTAACCGACGTATAACGGTTGTATCACAGCCCCCAAGCTTAGCCTGTGTTTTAAATGAGGCAGGTTGAGCTTTTGAAATTAAATGGCCGAATTATAGCTCGGCGCAGGGATGGAGCCCCCAGTTCAACTTGACTCATTACTTTGTAACGTCAATTAATATTAGTTAAAAAAGTAACTGCTATGATGGTATAAATGAATGTCAACAGTTTTCAATGCAAGGCTCAAGTTCCTAAGTAGGCTTGGAACCGTTGGAAGTGGGTCTTGGATTGATGGCCATGATTACGGCTTGGAATTGAAAGGGTTTCATTAAATGAATGGGAAAAGGAAATTTTCTTTTCAGGTTCCGCTTACAGTTTGCTGTTTACACTTCATCTTCCTTCAAAAACAATGAGTAGAAGAGGTAAGTAACTGCATTTTCTTAATATAATCACGTATCATTGTCTATTAAATATTAATTAATTGGTTGCCTTATATCAAGGCTATAATCAGGGTTGATCTCAACTCTCAAGGAAAATCCACAATAATTTAATGAGCAAAAATATTAAATGACCAAACAAATAAATTTGTTATTTGTTATGGATAGAATATGAAATTAAAAGTAAACTAAATAAAGTACTAAACTTGGGATTTATTTATTTAACATTTTTGGAAAAGAATGGAACCGAGTAAATACACCGTATGGACTGTTTGACTCTCCAAGAAGTAGTTGAACCAACTTAAGTACCTTTATTTTATATTATTTTCATTTGCTTCTTTTCAGAATAGGCTCTCTTGAATCTTGAGAATTGAGATATAAATATATAATCAAATTAAATGAAATTATATAGGATTGGACCTCAAGAAGTAAAATTACGCTTTAACTATAAATTGCTAATACTTTGAAGGGGTTAAAGAATGCAAATTCAATTGTATCATTTTGCGGTTGTTAAATCTCCACACACAACAACGTAACGTTTAATACAAATAGATATAGTGGAAACATAGAATGTGATGATCCAGCATTCTGCTTCTCCTAATTTGTTATATAATACTCTATTTAAACAAGCTGTGTTCATAATGGACTTTCCAACTTTGACAATTGACACAATCCATCAGTATGATTGACTTGGAAAATTGTTTGAGTTTACTTCTACCGTGCTTCTTCCAAAAGTAAGGAAATGAATCATCATCTTCTAATTAAAGCATATTACACTACAACTTAGGAGGATAATAAGGTTGTTTTTCTTTCCATATAGGTACACCGTACACTACATCTTGAAACTTCTCTGCCTACCTTCAAAAACTACACTACAACTTTAATTGTCACTTGTACAGCAAGCAACACTAGCTATAGCTATTTATAGCAAATTCCATATTAGTATTAGACTAATTAAACAAGTATTACAAAAATTAAGGCAGGGGCAATTAAAATTAGAGTTATGCTACATGTACACTAAAATCAGCTACCAAGTTATCCGTAATATATGTTAGAATACAAATACACATGTATTTATACACAAATACATTGATAACTAATTTTAGTAGCTGATTTTGATGTAAAGATAGCATTTTTGTCAAAATTAATCACTTTAAAGTATGGGCCTTCAATCAAATCAAATATCTAAGTGATGAGTCATGTGGACCAAATTTAAAGACTATGAGTGTGTATACAAAGACATGTTCATCTCTTAATAGCTTTGTTCCTGCCTGGTTGTGGCCGAGCTATATGTCTCCTTGGAGGGTTGAACGTCCGACCTTGTTGGAGAACTTCAATATGCCTCGACCACCAAGTGAAACAAGGGGGGGGAGCACCTGCAAAAAGCACTCCGACGCTCAAGTCAGCTAAAGAGAATTATTTGAAGAGTTATTTTAGCTTAGAACGATGATCTACCTTTTCAATTTCAGCTGTTTCCTTTATAACTCGGAGATGATGGCCGTTTATTGACCGTTTCTGTGTAACCGATCATAGTGGTTTAATGCCATAAAGTCGGCAAAGTTAATGTGCCGATTAAAAAGGGATTCGCCGAGCTATAATTCGTAACCGACGTATAACGGTTGTATCAAGCTTGATCAACACTATTGCTTTGGCTTGCACGTGACTAATGGGCAATTCCATTCTTTTAAATTTTATGGTGTGGAGAGAAGCAATAAAAAAGAGTATGTTCCACACTCTCATAATTAAATGAGTGGAAAGTAGAAACAATTCCAATACTCTTCAACTTTATATCTTATAAATACAACATATATAGCTTCACCAATCACCACAAACCTAACCAAGAACAATGTCACACTTAACAATAATAATCCTACTCCTATTTTTATCAAGAACAAGTTCAGATTCAATTCAAGAAAGCTTTGTACGCTGCTTACACGTGAATTCGGACAAATCATTCCCATTTGATGCATCAATATACACCCAAAACAATGCATCATTCACAACGGTTCTTGATTCCTCAGCACAGAACCTAAGGTTCTTGGTGCCTTCAGCACCCAAACCTTCCTTCATTTTCACACCAAACACTGAGTCTCACGTCCAAGCAGCCGTCATCTGCGCCAAGAAGCTTAACATCCACCTCCGAGTGCGAAGCGGCGGCCATGACTACGAAGGCATGTCCTACGTTTCGGAGATCGAAACGCCTTTCATGGTCGTAGACTTGGCCAAGCTTCGCGCCATAAACGTTGACATGAAGAGCAACACGGCTTGGATTCAAGCCGGCGCCACCATCGGCGAAGTTTACTACAGAATTTACCAGAAGAGCTCTGTTCATGGCTTCCCTGCAGGACTCTGCACAAGCTTAGGTGTTGGAGGACACATCACCGGAGGTGCATACGGTTCCATGATGAGAAAATTCGGCCTCGGCGCCGATAACGTCCTCGACGCTCGAATGGTGGACGTTAACGGCAGGATTCTTGACAGAAGATCCATGGGGGAAGATCTGTTTTGGGCCATAAGAGGAGGAGGTGGTGGAAGCTTTGGAATCCTTCTATGGTGGAAGATAAAGCTGGTTGAAGTGCCTCCAACAGTTACGGTTTTCACAGTTCCAAGAACACTTGAAGAAGGTGGAACGAAGCTTCTTCATAGGTGGCAGGAAGTAGCACCTTACATTGATGAAAACCTGTTCATAAGAGTTATAATCCAACCTTCAAATGTAGGCAACACAACGAAAAGAACAATCACAACCGCTTACAATGCTCTCTACCTTGGTGGAGCAAGGAAGCTCCTTGAGGTGATGCAGAAGAGCTTCCCTGAACTGGGATTAACCGCCAAAGATTGCGAGGAAACAAGTTGGATCAAATCTGTTATGTACATTGCAGGGTATCCAGACAACACTCCCCCTCAAGTTCTTCTTCAGGGGAAGTCAACTTTCAAGAATTACTTCAAGGCCAAGTCTGATTTCGTGAGGCAGCCCATCCCGGTGGCCGGCCTCCGCGGCTTGTGGCAGAGGATGATGCAGGAGGAGAGCCCCTTGATGATTTGGAACCCTTATGGTGGAAAGATGAGTGACTTCTCAGAGTCTCATATTCCATTCCCTCACAGGAATGGAACACTTTTCAAGATTCAGTATGTCACTTTGTGGCAGGATGGAAAGGAGAATGCTGGAAAGCACATTGATTGGTTGAGGGATCTTTACACTTACATGGGTGCTTATGTGTCTAAGTCACCAAGGGAAGCTTATGTGAACTATAGAGATCTTGATTTGGGGATGAATTCCAAGAGCAGAACAAGCTTCAAGCAAGCTAGCAACTGGGGTTATAGGTATTTCAAGGGTAACTTCAAGAGATTGGTTAAGATCAAGACAAAGGTTGATCCTGGTAACTTCTTCAGGCATGAACAGAGTATTCCACCTCTTCCTTACTGATGCAACTCTGCTACTGCTATCTATAAATTGGCTCACTTTAGAGGGAATAATTAAGGATACATTTTAGATTTAAATGTTGTAAGATACTGATGGAAGTGTTTCAAGTGTTTGATGTGTTTTGTGATTGTGTATGTGACAACATTATAGGTGACTGTGACTCAGGTGTTTGTTTCTCTAGAAAAACAAAATGTGGTATTACTTATTAGTACTAAAGCTATCATTTTGTCTTTGGTATGATTCATCAAGTGTGTTTCATGAAAAACAAATATGAAGTTGGGCAACATAGTCCTGCATGCTTTCTTATACAATTATTTGCTCTATATAATTAATTAATTAATATACAAATGTTTAAAAACAAGAAATATATAAATTCCATGAAAATTTAAAAGGGCAGAAAGTGTCACTAATTTATAGACACAGGCAAAATATTATATGGTTAAGATTTAGACATGAAAACAATTGGAAACTAATAAGTTTGCTACGTGATCCAAGAGAATGCTAACTTTCGCTGAAAAAAAAAATGGAAATTCATAGTTTCATGAATGCTTAGGCAATCATAGACATTCAAGGCATGAATTTTACCAATTCTTCAGGCCCAACGAACATTAAGAAGAAACATGTATTAACATGTTCTTGTTGTTGGGCGAGGCGTCTGAAGCCCAATATTGAGTCTCCAAGAAGATAAATTAATAGCTACATTACCATTTTCCTTCTCTTCAGTTACACTATGTTTGTTTGAGAAGAAAATGGAAGGAAAGAAAAGGAAGGAAAGAAAATAGGAAGGAAAATGATTATTTTTCTTTGTTTGGTCGAGAAGGAAAATTAGAGAGGAAAGAAAATGGAGAGAAAACTAATGTGCTACTCCTTCACTTTTTCAATATATTTTATAATACAGGGATAAAATTGTCTTTTTATAACATTTCTTTTCTTCTTATTTTCTTTCCATCTAAACACATCTAAAGAAAATAAAAATCCACTCAATTTTTTTCCTTTCCTTTCTTTCATTTCTATTTTCTTCCTCTCTATTTCTTTCCTTCCAACCAAACATAGCCTTAGAGCTCGGCTTCAGCACTTGGTGTGGAGCCAGGGCGGATCTCTCCAAACCGGGTTCTTTTAGAGGCCTTAGGCCCAGACCCAAAAAAGGGGAGAAAAAAGGGGAGAAAAAAACTCTCAGCAGTTTTAACATTTGGGTCGGGTAGGTTTTGGGTATCTGTTTGTATTGGGCTGGGGCGTGTTTGGTTGTACCTGGCCTACTCCAAAAGGAAGAAAACACTTCTTTTCTTAATCCGCTGTGCGTGTTTGACAAATGACCCCGATGACTTATTCATGTTTGTTGACTTTTAAGGAAAAGAAACAGTGGCATCCATTATGTTAAATTATTCGATTAAAGTTGGTGTGTTTTTTATAAGATTATTGTTGTTTGTTGATGTTGTATTAATAAAAATTGACTTCTGAAGGCTCACAGAAAAAATTGTTTAAACAATCAATAAGGTATTATTGAAGATTTGATGGGAATATTCAAATAAAGATAAGTTCTTAAAGGAGTCAAAGTTTATCGCATAATGTTAAGATACTACATTTCATAAAATTAAAATGAATCTCATATCATTAATTTTACTTTACAAATATAATTATTACTCCATCAACTTTATCTAAATGTATGTAAAGATAATTAGTGAAGCTTATTTCTTGTTTCTTATCAAGATTTGTCTCCAGTCTCCACAAAGTATGGGTCCTTCGGCCCTCACATGTCCCCCAAAAAAATCACACATTGTCATCTTTTTATCCCAACCTAACATGCTAAAGAAATTAGTGTAGTTTACTTTGAAACTTCTTGACATACAAAAATGGCACGTGGAGCTGGTCTAACGCTAGCATATTCAGTTCTATCTCACCTACATTATTATCCTTGCTTTAAGCAAAGCGACTTCTATGATTGATCTTTCACAGCTTGATTGGCGCGCAAATGTATATAATACCAACGATGCATGTGTATTGCTTGTAGATATTTCAGAATGTGATTCCTTCCTTCTTCATATTGCAACCACAAAAATATTTTTAAAGAAAGAATATAATAATAAACTATACACTTAGTTCTACAAGCTAAGCTATATTTGCAATGACCATAAGAGTGGATTGACCATATTAAAGAAATCATTATCCGCATCATGAGATAGTTTCTGGTGTGAATTGTATTCAAATAAACTAATATTCCTTCCACCTTGTCATAATTTCAACTACAGCACTGCAACTGGACCTAAATAAAATAGAAATACCACTTAGTGTATGAATATGACGTGTACATTAGCTAACATACACGTATATTACCACTATAAAACCAGCATTGGCAACCAGTATTCTTTAAACACAAGACAAGAGAGGAGAAGATTAGAGCATTATTATGGAGTCTTACTCCTTTAGGCCCTTCTTGTCAAGTTTTCTGATTCTGTTGTCAATTTCACTCACTAACTCAATTCCAATTCAAGAAGCTTTCAACCATTGTGTAACACTCCATTCTCAAACCCCAAATGAATTTCCCAGTGCAGTGTACACTCCTAACAATGCTTCCTACACTTCTATCCTTGAATCCACTGCTCAGAACCTAAGGTACTTGCTACCCTCACTGCCAAAACCAGAATTCATATTCACACCATTCCATGACTCACAAGTCCAAGCTGCAGTGATTTGCGCCAAACAGCTTGGTATTCACATGAGGGTGAGAAGTGGAGGCCATGACTACGAAGGCCTCTCTTATGTTTCTTTCATAGAGAAGCCATTCATGATCCTAGACTTGGTCAAGCTCCGCGAGATCAACGTTGATATCGCGCAGAACACGGCTTGGATTCAAGCCGGTGCCACCGTGGGCGAAGTTTATTACAGAATTGCAGAGAAGAGCGCAGTGCATGGCTTCCCTGCAGGGCTTTGCACAACCCTGGGAATTGGCGGCCACATAACAGGGGGTGCATATGGTTCTATGATGAGAAAGTATGGCCTTGGAGCCGACAATGTCCTCGATGCTCGAATCGTGGATGCCAACGGCAGGATTCTGGACAGAGAAGCCATGGGAGAGGACTTGTTTTGGGCAATCAGAGGTGGTGGTGGAGGCAGCTTTGGAGTTATCCTCTGGTGGAAGATCAAGCTGGTTCCAGTGCCGGAAACCGTGACAGTTTTTACGGTTACCAAGAGCTTAGAACAAGGAGCAAACAAGATTCTGTATAGGTGGCAGGAGGTGGCACCAAGCATTGATGAGAATCTGTTCATCAGAGTTTTGATTCAAACAGCCAACGGAAGCGTTCCGGGGCGCAGAACCGTGACAACTTCTTACAATGCTCTCTTCCTTGGCAGTGCTGACACGCTCCTCCAAGTGATGAAGCAGAGCTTCCCTGAATTGGGATTGACAAGAAAGGACTGCGTAGAAACCAGCTGGATCAAATCTGTTCTTTACATTGCTGGATTCCCCAGTGGAACTGCTCCTGAAGTTCTGCTCCAAGCAAAATCAACATCCAAGGCTTACTTCAAAGCAAAATCTGATTTCATCAGGCAAGTCATCCCGGAGAATTCGCTAAACTCGCTATGGAAGATTTTCCTGCAGGAAGATGGGCCTCTCATGATTTGGAATCCCTATGGAGGAATGATGGGGAGGATTCCGGAATCTGCCACACCTTTCCCTCACAGGCAAGGAACTCTCTACAAGATTCAGTATGTAACTGGATGGCTTGATGGAGAGAAGAGCATGGCAAGGCATATGAACTGGATCAGAAGATTTTACTACTTTATGGCTCCTTATGCTTCAAAATATCCAAGGGAAGCTTATGTTAACTACAGGGATCTTGATATTGGGATGAACCACCAGAATACCACAAGCTTCTCAAAGGCTTCTGTTTGGGGATTCAAATATTTCAAGAACAACTTCCTCAGACTAGTACAGGTGAAGACTAAAGTTGATCCATCTAATTTCTTTAGGCATGAACAGAGTATCCCTCCATTCCACACTAAGAGATGGTAGAAGCCAACAACTTTGAATTATTCCTATGCATATTTGTGTTCTGTGTAAACTCAGTTTCCAAATAATTACACCTTACTTTCCTTTCCATTTGTGTGCCACTACGAATTTTGTCAATTATAACAATTGTATTGACCAAAGTGATATGTAACTTATATTATTCTCACATTTCATAAAACTCAACCTTTCAGGCGCACTGAAAGATCACCAAAAACAGCAGCAGCCAACACTATGTTGCACTGACCTATGAGATTAACTTTCCTTTGTTTTTGACATTTCTTAATTCATCTTTAGGAAAAGTATATCCACTTGCCTACCATGATATTAGTAAATAATGTGGCCTATCCCTATTTGATGTGACATGCAATCTCACGATCTATAAGACTTTGGTCTAGTATTTAATTTTGAATTGACATTGGCAGTGGTTGATATAATGACAGCCTGCTTCGCTATACTATTATCATTATCAATGGGAAACAGTGCAATCATTTCATTTGAAAATGTGAGACACCGAATGTTTGCTGGCTTCAGACCTTGCTTGGTCAATGTTTTAATACTCTATTTCAAAATAAAAAAGATATATGCACAGGAAAGGAGAGAATTTTGAGCCACAAAAACTTGATACATATCAAATTTTACAGGCTGATAGAAGGTGGAGAGTTAACCCTCATAAGCATTAATTAATTACACAATGAAAAGCATTAGATGTTTTATGTATTGTCTGAAACTCTGAGTTCACTATCATCTTAACGAATGCAGAAATATGCAAGTTCTGACAATGACTTAACTACTTTTGGAATCTCCCTTTACAGAAGGAGGAAGGGTTCCGAAAACGACATCCCATAGCGGTGAGGTGATCCCAAAACCATAGTTGGAGATCCGATAGTGATGATTCAAGTGGTACTTCTGCAAACACAGAACGAATGAAATATTATTTGTGTTCTTTCTTCCTTACAAGACTTGTGTTGATTGGACCACAAATTTGAATTTGTAATTTTGAAAAGGAGTGTGGCTTGAGGATTTATGAAATCAAATTGAATTGAGATGTTTTACCTTGAGCATTTTGGGAGCATCAGACTTGGGTTGACCATGGTGCAAATAGTAATGTGTGCAATCGTACATGACGTATCCCAACAAAAGACCTCCGAAAATAGCAGGAGCAGTTGTTGGAGTGCTGAAAAGCTTCACAATGTTCCACAACTGCGATTCAAGAAGCAAGTATCTCAAAATGTCACCGATTTTGAGAGAGTGATTAATCATTGTATAAATAAAAAGAGGAAGAAGGTAGTTACCGGGACAGCAAACATGGCGGCGGCTGCTGGAGGGAAAACGAGTCTGAGGTGATCCATGGGGTGTTTATGGTGGCAGCCATGGAGAAGATAATGGAAGGTATTTCCCCTGTAAAGAAAGGAAATGAATGAGACGAGACGAGAGGAGATGAGATGAGATGTGAGGAGAAAATGCAAACCAGTAAGAGGTGGTTTTGACGTGGAAAAGGAAGCGATGCAAAAGGTACTCGGCGAGGGTCCAGGCTAAGAGGCCAATGAGGATGAGCTGGGAAATATTAGAAGGAGGGACGCCCATGGTGAGGGAGTTGTGAATGAAGAATAAGGCGACGGGTATCCATACAATTGGGATGGCGTACCAGGGAGTGCGCGTGAAGAACTCCAGAAAATTGCTGTGGAAGAAGCGGGGGCCTTCCTTTCCCAGAATTGGATCGTGAACCCACTCATCGTATCCATCTCCAAGATGTCCCACCTGGAACACCAGCGGCTTCTTCAAATCAACCTTCACCATCTTCCAATATTCTCTCTCTCTCTTCGCGCGCCACAGACTCAGAGAGAGACACAGAGAGAGCCAGAATGCCAGATCTCGCTCTCTCTATTTAGACGCCTTCCCACGCCCAAATCTGGACACACTGTTATTACCGTTCATAAACTTTCCCTTCTTAATTCAATTGTGATGGACAATAACCTCCTTTTTACCACTTCTTTCGACACCCTCCTCCCATATTGGCCCAATCTTTACACATATTGGGCTCGGGCCCATTTCAATACCCAAAAGAATTTATATTGACTAAACTCATTTATATTTATATTTACATTTACATTTACATGTGAAATCTCAAAAGCATCTTAAAAAGAAAACACGACGCCAGTGTAAGTACGAGTGCTGCCAAACGACCCATTAAGAGCCCACCAAGTACTGTCACTAACACAATGACGTGTCCCCATGAACAACACTTCCCAACTTCATGGATTCTAATCACACCTTCTTCTTCTTCTTCAACCCAAGTCATGATCATTCCATTACTATCATCAACCTCCTCCTCTCTTGAACACTTCTCTTCTTTCCCACTCCATCGAGACTCACCTTCTCTCTCTTTACTTCTCTTTCTCAAAGAGCTTCTCCACTTTTTAGGCACCAGTTTCTTCACCCCCTTCCATGTAAACCTATTACTTCGGCTACCTTCTTCACATGAATCCGCAATATCCTCCAACCATTTCTTCTCACAACAACCACCAACCTTGCTTCTGCTTTCACTTTCAACAACCTCAATAGTTTCATTCAACGACATCAATCCAGCGCCACCAACACCCGCTACTTCTTCACAGTGATCCTCTTTCTTGCTTTTCAACTTCATCAGTTTCTGAAACCAAACACAATTACAAACCGTTACGGTAAAAGGCTCCATTTTTATACCCACGGTTCTCCACCACCCAACGAAACGTTTCCCCACGTTTTCAAGAAACAGAAGCGTAACTGCCGACACGGTTATCCCAACGGTCAGCTTCATCACGCTGCTAATCAAAACCACCACCACGAACAACGCCTTCCACTTCACGGACGATGCAAGAACAGATTTTGAATATGATCCACACCCGCATTCGTCGACCCGATTTACCTCTTCCGAACCCGATACCCCGCCGTCATCTCCACCGTCGTTCACAGTTACCAGCGGTGTCAAACTCGGAGCGTGGGTCCGAACCACGGATAAATCGCCTGAACTTAATGTCTCCGGCACAGGAGATAGCACCGGCGTGGAGGGCGGTGGCGGTGGAGGATCGTAGATACCGGGTTGAAGAGGTCTCTTTGACTTGGTTCTTGTGAAGCGGCTTCGGTTCTTGACGAAGAGATCGATGAGGGAGGTGGGGAATCCGGTTTCGACGACGAGGGAGCCACCGCGACTTGGAGATTGAAGGTCGGCAACGATTTGAGATATTCTTGTTACCCTGTTCTTCTTCCATGGCGGCATGGTTCTCAGGCTCCTTCACCCTCTGCTACTCAACCGCTTTCTATTTCTTTTTCTTCCGTTTTGGATGAGAAGCAGAAATTAAATGAAAAGAAAAAATAAAGGGGGCCGAAAAAGAAAGAGAGTGATGGAAAGTGGGTTGTGAAAGAAATTAAGATCGTTTTTATAGCGTGAAAGAGAAAGATAAAGAGAGTGAAAGAGAGAGGTTGCTGAAGGCGCGTGATGCAGTTGGTGTGGGTTGAATGCTTACTATGTGGCGTGCGTTACTTTATTCATTTCATAATTAATTGCTTCATTTATGGACTATTAATACCACTACTAACCCATATTTTATCTCTTCTTATTTTGCTTTGCTTTTCCTTCGTTGGAACTTGGAATCTAAAAGAAGGATGAAATGCTACTACTATTTTCCAATAAGAAAGATAAATATGAGTGTGGCACGTCAAGCATATACATGTTCCTGAGTTTGAAAGAAGAAAAAAATTAACTAGGCCAATAATAATATCTGAATATAGATATAGATATACAATTTGGCATTTAGCTTTGGAATTTCAGTTTTGTTCTTATACCGAGAGCGACTTCTTGTTTGCTCTATCAGCCACCTAACCCACCCCACTCGTTTTCAATCTGTCCATAATATGAACGAAAATGAATTTTGTCCTTCTCCTCTTTCAATTTTCTCCCATTAAGAAAAAAAAATCATAATAATGGAGATTACGTGTTTTATATCTCGGGAGAAAAAAAAAAGAAAAAAATGTATAGTCATATAAGATGAGAAGACACCACATCCAACTCAAAACCTTAAGGTGTCAAGTTAATGGGTCTCTCATCTTATAAACTCCTCACTCTTCCTTGCTTTCTTTGATGTGGGACTAACTTCAACACTCCTCACACTTGCAACACTAACAATATAGAAACCTCCGGTTTCCAATTTACGAATCAAATTTTTCATACCAAATACACCTCATTTTTAAAAGTGACCAGTGAAATATTTTAATTTAAAGATAGTTATATATTTTACAAGGTGGTTGTTGATATGTAGTTTCAGTTACTGATGAGTCCCATTATTCTTGCCACTACGCTTGAACGAACAGAACGTGTGGGAAGCAGATAAATTCTACATGGGACCAGTTTCCACTTGGATCAAATATTTGAAACTTATAATTGAGGCTTTAACAATAAAATGGAAGCTTAAAGAAAGTGCACTTTAGTCTTTTGGAGGGGCCTAAGCGCGAGGAAAGAGCCAAATGGAAAAAGTCAAGCTAAGCTTGGTGCTATGCAAAAAGCTTTGTGATTATGGCCCTCTATGTGACTAATGTCACTCATTACACTAAGTAGGTAGGGTCTTCCTGCCATTGTTAGGCGAACTTTTTTTTATATTGAAATTTTATTTATGATTTTGTTAATATTACAATATTTTCGTGGAATATAATGATATAAAAATATATACAATAAGAAGAAACTATGAATAACGATTTTAAATAAGATAAAAAAAATTTAAAAAATAATTAAAATAT